>NW_007727126.1:282311-329865 GCF_000696425.1 Galeopterus variegatus | reverse complement strand
CCTCGGGCGGCAGCGCTGCCGCGCCTCCTAAGCGGCGCACTATCCAGTGCGCCACTGGGCCGGCCCTCAGTTGTGTTTTTATTTTGTTGAATGACTCTTTCAGTTCCATGAGTTTTGTTATGTCCTTTTTTTAAGGTATTAATCTCTTTGTAAATTTCCTCCTTCATATCCTGGATTTTTTTTTTTTTCTTTCTTGTTTCGTTATGTTGTCTGAGTCTTCTCATATCTCAGTGAGTTTCCTTAAGATTGTTGCTTGGAATTCCTTTCAGTCATTTCAAGCGTTTCCTATTTTATAGGGTCTGGTATTTGAGAATTACTGTATTCTTTTGGTGGTGTCATTTTTTTTTTTTTTTAGTTTTCTTATTTCTAATATCTCTCCACTGATGTCTGGTCATCTGGTAGAGCAGTTGCTTCTTTTACTTTGGAGTGGGCTTTGAGGAGAGACTTCCTCTTCTTTTTCTGGTCTTATAAGTTTTCATTTGAAAGAAAGTTTTTTAATACTTGAAAATTTGGAAAGTTGTGGCTTAATATATGTAACCTAATAGGAAAAGGTGAGGCAGTGAATAGAGGAAACTGGATATTTTAAATTGGGTTAATATACCGATGGAGAAGGCACAGCAGAAATGAAATCATCTCAAGTTACTAGTCCAAGTTTTGTTTTCATTTCCCTGGCAACTTTTAGAATCTTATAGGCACTGATTTGTTTCGATCATTTTTTTTTTTTCTTCCTCCTTTTTGTCTTTTTTTTCGTGACCGGCAACGGATCGCAACCCTCAGTGTCGCGCCTGTACCGGATGGGGACTGGCCACGGGATCGCAACCCTCGGTGCACCCGCACCTCGCTCAGCCAGTGAGCGGCTGGTCTGTATGTGGGATCCGAACCCTCGGTGGGAGCGCCGCCGCGCTCCCAAGCGGCGCACTGTAGCAGTGTGCCACTGGGCCGGCCCTGATTTCTTTCTACTTTCAACTTCCATAGATAAACCTTTCTTTAGTATTTTTTGATACAAGTTAGGTAGAGTTACTGGTAGTGCCTGAGCAGGTGAAAGAACTTCTTGCTTACACATTGGTGGTAAATGAAGTGTCCCCTGGTCAGCAAGTAAGTCTAAAAAGGTTTTAAAATAAAGACATGTTTTGACTGTGCTAAAAAAGTAGAGAAGAAGATAGGGAAAAGGAAGTGTTCTATCCCTATTGTATATAAAAGCTATATTTTTGGAATGTGTTTCATTGCCCCAGTTCTTGTATGTTCATGTAGTTGAAATGATTTATGGTATTTTTGAAGAGGCAATGAGATAATTTTATCTCTGGTCAGTCTTTCATGTCAACCTATATCCTAAAAATCTGGAAAGATCAGCAGTCATGTTGTGTGTCTTAAGGTATTTAAGACTGAGGCAAGGGACCTTTTAGAGTGTGATAGAGCAGTGAGCCTCTTTTCACATTTGATAGGATATTATTATATAAAGCCATGTCCCTGTTGGCTTGGAATGGGACAATCATTGCATGATCTTTCTGCCTTATTTCTGAGATTAAAGCATACAAACACATAAATCGGCTAATTCAAATTAGTTATTTTAGATGTTTAGTTATTTTTATGCATATCTATTAAATTCCTTTGCCTTGAAGGTATTCCTGTTCCATTGTGGAAACTCTAGAAATGTATTAATACGTTCTGTGCCTGCAGCAACCATTTCCTTGACTGACACATGGATCTTGGGTATTAGTGTTTGTGTATTTATATAGGTACTTTATGTATATTAAAGGAGGGTTGGAGCGTTTTGTATAGGTGTTCAAGAACATACATATTTAAAGACATTCTTGAAAATTCATTTCACCAATTGTAATAAATAAAGCAGTTTGTTGTTTATTGTTTGTTCTGAGCATGGACAGATCGTACCACTTCTTTTGGGAGCATTGCCTCATTGGCATTTTCCCCATGTTTGTGGGGGGAAAAATTACTTAGTGCAGAATTCTTATTTGTTATTCTGTATGTATTTAACATGAACCTCAGATTACCATTGAAAGTATTTCCTCGGTTCTTGGTTGTGTAGATAGTTTCTTAAGACTGTGAGAAATAAGAGGAAGGAAGCAATCTCAAGCTGTTAAAGTTGGGAATTAGTTTAGTTTCTGAAAAGTATTTGTGCTGGTCTGTTGATCAGGTTTCTCAGAGTGGCAAGGAATGAATTGAGGGGTAAATATGGGAATTTGCATCATTAACTGTATAGGTAGCCAATCCCAGTGGTCCTGTTGAGGTTTTAAGTAGCTAGGAAAGTGTATCATTGTTGCTTCATGATTATTAAGTGCTCCAGATGACTCTTAGTCCTATTAATTAATCCTGTAGACAGGATTTGATTGGGTTGATTTAGTATTTTTATTCCTGGAGCAAATATCTTTGTCACAGCTGGAGTCAGGAACCTCAGAGGAACACCCCTCAGCTCATATGTAGTTAATTACCAACCTGAGTACATCTACTAAACCCCTTTTACCTGTATAACTGTTGGTTTTATGTTCCTTACAAAAAACACCTTGGAGGAATTAGTGGAGAGTAGAATAGGATGGCAAAGAGAGAACAAGTTGGGACCACTTTGGTCAGAATTATCTTATGTGGTAAGATGCTGCATAGACCACTTCTTTGGTCCAAAAGTTAGATGTAGGCTTCCACTCAAAAGTGATTTTTTTTTGGGGGGGGGGCAGGTGGGGAGGATTGAATGGAACTATCTTTAACATCCTTGATTCCCTCTTGGACTTGCATAATAGGGGCAATTATTTTTTATGGCTATGAAATGGAGTTTTTTCTGTGTATAGTTTTTCTGAGGTATATCCATGTACCAGAACCCAACTGAATAATTAACTGTAATCAAGGTACTTAAATGTGTGCGTATGAAACTTTGTTTTGCCTGTATTTAGTGAATATTTTAAGAGTATTCAAATAACTGGATGAATGAGCATGCTTTTTTCCAATATGGATGATCGTAAATTCATTATTGGTAGAAGATAATTATCTTGCTGTAAAGCTACATGACTATGCCAGTTGTCGGGTTGAGGCAATAGCTATGCTAATTGTATGGCCAGGGCAATTCATAACTAAGGCCAAAATGTTTCATTATTTTAGTTATACTAAGTTTCCATTTGTATTGTCAGGGCTAAGGCTCAAATCCTTCAAACCCATTGTACAGACTGGGTCACCAGACCCCTCAAATGCAGGTCCACAAGCTAGATAATTGGGAAAGGTCCCTGGAGCCATTGGCAGAGGACAGGAGCTCAGTCTATAGCAGTAGCAGCCTCCCTGGGATCCCCCCCCCCCCCCCCCCCCCCCCCCCCCCCCCCCCCCCCCCCCCCCCCCCCCCCCCCCCCCCCCCCCCCCCCCCCTAAGTCACAACGCAGGACACCTGGGGGCACATGTGCAATTACATTAGACAATAACCAAGGAACACCTGGGCACCCATGCATGTTTATATCAAATGCTTGGCAAGATTCTGAACATCTGAGGGGGCCTGACCATTTTCCTATATCTTCCCAGCACTTGCCTTTTAGAGACTCTTCAGAATGTGACTTTGGGTATGAAATACTAAGTAACACTTGGAAACAGATGTATTTGACATTTAATTCTTTTAAAGGAAATGTTGTCTAATTTTTAGGATCGCCTGAAGTTGATTTGCAACTTTTGAGGGGGCTGTGTAGCAGGCTATATGCATGAGGACAAATCATTAGTCTTTGCGTGTGTTTTGTATATTCGCCTTAAAAAAATTCACAGGCTTTTAGAGGTTGTGAGATATGGGTTATTTTTGTTCAGATTAGAGTTAGGTCAATAAAGTTTTACTAACATGAAATGTTTTTCTTTTTTCTTGGTATTAAAAGAAAGGTGAATGGACAAAAAGCCATTAAAGGATTTAATTTTTATTTCTATTTTTATTTTTTATTTATTTATTTTTTTTCCTTTTTGTCTTTTTTCGTGACCGGCAACCCTCAGTGTCGCGCCCGTACCGGACCGGGACCAACAACGGGATCGCAACCCGCGGTGCTGCGCCCGCACCTCGCTCAGCCAGTGAGCCGCCGGTCTGTATGTGGGATCCGAACCCTCGGCAGGAGCGCTACTGCGCTCCCAAGCGGTGCACTGTAGCAGTGCGCCACCGGGCCGGCCCAAAGGATTTAATTTTTAAAATGTAGCAGCCAAAAAGACACGTACATTTGCTGTCAGTGTTACTTTAAGCCTTGTATTTCAATACTATATTCATAGCTTTAGAAACAAATTCTCCAGGAGCTGCATGATATTAACTAGTGCTTTTCTCCTTTGCTTTATTCTATTGTGTCAGCAGGGATGCTGCAGCAATTCTTTTTGATCTAAAAATTACTTTGTTCTGGAAATGAAAAAGAAAAATGTTCTAATCTCGAACTAAAATATTACCTGACAGTGAGGTCACTCAGACAATGGAATAACTTGCTAAGGGAGTTAGTTTAGTGTGAATCTTTCACTAGAAATGTTCCAGAGTTGACTAGAATGAGCTACTTGGAATCTGAAGATCAAGCTGGAAAAGTCCTCCAGGTGAGACAGCCTGTCTGAACTAAAATTTTTAAAAGGAGTTAAAAAGTCTGTATTACAAGTTTTGAGAAAACTGCCTAAAATAATTTATTCAGAACTTGGTTTCAGGTATGTTTTGTGCTTTACAAACATCTTTCATAAAGGATATATTTAATAATGGAAAATATATATTTTTAAAAAGTTAATCATAAATTACTGTCACATCATGTAGGTTCTGCAGAGTTCATTATTAGATCACCTACTGTTGTACGCTAGAGCCTCTTAAAAGATATTCTGCAAAGGAAGACTGAGATTATAATGACTTAAAAGAGTTAGGTGTGTGGCTGGTCAGACTGTCAGAGCCATCATTAATGCCAGAGATCTAGATTTTATTGCCTGTTCTGTCTTTCTGCTTATACCAGCAAGAGGTAGGATTGCTGCTGGAGGGAGGCTGTTAGCTCTGGGACAAGGCTAAATCTTTAATCCTTCCACAGGTTTCCCTTTCACTAATTAGAAAAGAAAACAGCTGGGCTGCTGGGGCTTTGCTGTTTTCATATCTTCGTAGCCAAAAAGGTACCTGCTATGTAGGGTTTTGAACATAGCAATAGAGCTCTGAGGAAGAGAATTTTTAGTCTTTGGGGCCTTCGTAGAGATTTTTGTTTCTGACTTCATAGGGTTTGGAAGAAAAGGTTCACTGTTGAGAGAGCAAGGACTGCAGGGATGGAGTTGAAGACTTGTTTGTATTTAGAATTTTGACAATTGTAATTAAAAAACAAAACAAAACATTCCTCTGGATGCTAGTATATGGTAAAAAGTATTGAGTTCAAAAAAGTCTCTTTATAGTCACATGAAGACTACAGGCCATTAGAGTGCAGGGCTTAGCAAGTGGTCTGTGTCAGGACAATTTTGTTCTTTTCACTTTCTAATAGCCAATTTAATTTCACTATGTTGCAACAGAATGTGCCGAATATTGAATTTTCCAGGTTATTTTAAGCATGGCTAGTGTAAAGATAGCTGTGACTTTAGGGTGCCTTTCAGTGATAGGGCTAGTCATGTGGTTGCGTCACTGGTTGTGGGACGGAGGTGGTATTTTACTTTAGGGCGTGTGTCAACAAGATAGTTCTCTGTATATCGCTTAGGCAGTTCAACCTCTCCTGAAATAGAGATGACCAAGAATGGCCTTGCTTTAATTACACTGATTCCACTAGCACTGATTTCTTGTGTCCTCTCATCAGTATGTGGTGGGCCAAATTAAGCCCTTAATCCTAGACTCTTTAGATTCTGTTTATTGGGGGGCAGTGGTCAAACCAGAAGAATAATATAGCCCTCCTATTTTCTTTCTCTCTTTGCCCAAGGACAGGATATTTACTAAGGTTAGGGCTCCCAGACCTAGGGTTCCTCTGATGCTTGAAAGAAGGATTGCATTGGGAGGTATGTTTTTTCTGGATTAGTCCTAGGGCTCAGTCCCTGCTATAGCCCTTGCCACTGTACTTCTTCCCTGGAAAAGGAAAGCAGAGATTACTCCCACATAATCTAGAGACAACAGTCTCACTGGTCTGTGCCCTCTGCACGTGGTTCCCATTTGTTTGGCATGAAGAGTTTGTGCCTTTACCTCCACCTCTTTTGACATCAGAGATGAGAGCCAGGGCTAGATTAGCCCCATTCCTGGTCTAGGCTACAAATAAAGATGAAGAACAGTTCTATTGACATTTCTTATTGGAAATCCTCTGCGTTTCTTTGTATTTGTTCAATATGGGACTATGGAATTTGTGTTTTTCTCATAAACACTTGCCATTGCTCAGGATATTCCAGTGGTTGCTTAGTGTTTCACTAGCACCGTCCAGTATATGGTTATATTTAGAACATCTTAAAGTTCTGGTTAATAAATCAGTAATATGAATCACAAGTGGTATAAGCAGTGTGCAGAACACATCTGGAGGGTAAGTAGATCCTAGGATAATTTTATATCATTGTACCAGCACTATTATTTGCCACTGTGAAGAGAATTAACATTGGATCTTTCTGTACTTCCTAATTTCTCCCCTACCCCACCTTTTTTGCTGTTGACAGTATAGAAAGTACCTAGATTACAAATGAGTTTTGTTTCCAAATATTTCTAAGTTCCTAAGCCTTTAGAAATACATCTCATACCTAATGATGTATCCCTTTCATTATCTATTTCCTCTTCTTCCTCCACCCAAGTAGCTCACAATGTTCAGGAGATTTGCCAGGCCTGGGAACCTTTAGTTAGAGTTACTGAAGGTTACAGTCATCCTTCATGGAGAAAACTTGGATAAACAAGAGCTCTAGGGCTTTAAGAGCTCTGGTGAACAGAAAGAGGTCTAGAATTCTGGCATATGTGTGGCTCTTTTATCCCTTTTACCAATCCTATAAGGTAGATATGCTTTTGGTTTTAGAGATGAAGAAACCAGGGTCGTGTAAGTCTTGTGGCTGCCAAGTCCCTGGACATACATCACGGGCTCTTTTCATTGCTCTAGGATCATCTCAGTAGAGACTTTGAGTATTCCTCAACTTGATGATCACCCGCCCTTTTATTTGTTCCCCAATCTTGTCTCTGAAAAACACATCATTTCTTCCACCCAAAGACACACCCAAGCTCCAAGAGATAAATTGGCTTCCACAGTCATATCATGGAGAGGACCCTTGGATTCCATATTGATTTCTTCAGTACACTTTTGCTCAGTAAAGCCATTACCTTTTACAGCTTAAGAAGGTGGCTTAGTACGTATGCATATGAGTATCCATGCACATATTATAAGTGAGGTTCCCATGTTATGGGTGTTATGATCAAGAAGCTGTTGGTTGTATATCATGCTCCTGTTCTCTAATGTGGTACTGTATTATTCAATTAAAATTATAAAGCATAAAGAGTGTTTTAGTGAAGTAGGAAGTGTGGTAATGTGGAGAAAAAAGCCCTTTTGGCTTTTCTTTTAAATGTCATTCTAGGTATAAATTTTGTTCTTGGATTTGAAAGCAGCGAAATTACAGAATAATGGAAGTAATACTCTTGTAAAGTATATCAGAGCTACTTCTCAGTTTCAAAGAAATGCGCTTATTGTTCTGGGCACGTATAAGAATTTGTATTAAATATGTAATCATCATGACTTTCCTTTTTAAAATCAAAATCATTAGTACTTTGTACCAATGAAAGCATTTGGGTTCATATCAGGATTATTAAAGGAAATATCTTTTAAAGAAGTTAAGCAGCCTTAATGTGTATTGTAAGAAAAGTCATAATCAAATTGGAACTTAAGATGTTGGGAATGAACTTGTGATGAAAAGAAAAAAAAAACACCTTAAATTGTATTCCCTCATGGGAAGAATCTTGCCAAGGCCAATATAAACATAAAATTGTATTTTAGTTTTGTTTCTGTTTAGATTGGGGATCTCTGTTTGGTGCTAGATGCAGCTCTCATAAATATATCAAATATGCATCCAAATATGGTTGCCTTATTTAGTAGTTAGGTATTTAATTAAGGAGAGTTAATCTTATTAGGTCGTGAAGATGTTTGTTATAACCATATATCTAATTTCGGGACAAGCTCTTTTAGCTTCTGACTACAGAAGGAGGAATATGGATTATTCCTTGAATGTGTAGACTTTTGGAAAACAAATAGCCTTGGCAAACATATTTATAAAGTCATGCTGTCTCAAGTGCACTTGGGATTTTCATTGTGTTGAGATTTCTGCTTTTACGTTCTCATCTGTCTGTCATTTTTAACTGTACTATGAAGGCGTTCGTAGATTTTTCTTGTGTGTTTTTAAAATTTACTAAATAGAAAAAAAATTGTAAGGTGGAACCATAAGTTAAGGTTTTTCTTAATTGTGTTATGTATTCCTTGTAAGTACCTCAGCCCACAGCTATACATTTTTTATGTGTGTTTTAGCTTCTCTGTTTTAGAGTATGGTTAACATTTTTGCAGATTGTGATAAAAAAAAGTTTTACTAGATGGGTAAAAAAAAATAGTTTCTCATTGTGTATTGTTTATATTTCTTTAAAGGCAGACTTGCAGGTTTGAATGTCACGTAGCTCAGTCTCTGATACTGTACTAGATCCGGTTGACTGAGCTCTGAACTAGCTTAATGAAGTCAGATAATATTGTATTCTAAAGCGAATTAACATTTGAAATGTAGTTGCATAATTTTTTTATATCATTGGATTGTATATGCACTGAATTTTCTTGTATATCTTCCCTTTCCCTTTCTCCACAGTGCTCTGGGATCCATGGAAATTTATGATTAGATAGGAGACCAAAATGCTCTTCTCTAGATCAGATGGTTTCTATTTTTATTTAGTTTTACCTGGTATATTTTATTATTTGCATAATGGTTACCTCTAAAAAGGGTAAGGATATGAAAAGATTTGTATAGTTTATTATCTGTTGGGTGTTGCTGAGTCCCTGGTTGTTTTTGGCTGAAAGTGCCTTAATACCCAACTAGAAGTGGCCTGAACAAACACTTTTCTACTATGTGGTGAAGAATCGTTGTTGTTGTTTATAATTTCAATTCATTGCAGGCTTATATTTTGTAAAATAGGATAAAAGTGCTGCAGCAATATAAAATTACTATAAAGTTTCTAAATGCTTGCTCTTTATTACTGTACTTACCTTATTATGGACTGGTAAAAACACTTTGCAGACTGACAACAGTACATGGACTACCCTTTGAGTAGCACCAGGTTAAATCACTGAGACATTTATTATTTCACTTAACCAAGGAGTCTGGATTTGGTGGTTCCAGGATGGGTTCTGCAGCTCTGCAATTTGCTTGTCCTTCCCATTGTGATTACAGAATGACTACAACAGCTCCAAGTATCCCTCCTGCAAATGAGGCATCTGAAACAGGAAGGAAGGAGAAGGAGGAAAAGAGGGGATCTTTCCTTCTGCTTTGTTTTCTATATTGTTAGGGAATAAAACTTTCCCAGTAACTTCTCTGCCACTTCCCAACCCCAGAAAATTTCCCTTTACCTCTCATTTGCTGGGTCACGTGTGAACTGGGTCACATAGACACATCTACCCTACATCAGTTGTGGGCAAAAAAGAACAATAGATTGCCATACTGACTTAGACCAATTTTGAATTCTCCCCTGATGCTGTGCCTAGGGCCACCAGAAGAAAATTGGGATTTTGTCAGTGAGGAGGAGGGGCAATGGTTGGGTATGTTACCAACAGTATCTGCCACACTAAGAGAAGTCAGTCTGAGTGTCATTGAATTTAATAACTTATTTCATTGTGTTATAGTTAAGAAAGGCATAGAAAATTGAGAGGAAATTAGTATATGCATTAGCTTTGCATGTTCTTGATAATAGACTATGGGCTTGTCTTGGTGAGTCTGGAATTTGCCATTGGGCATTCCTGCTATGCAGATGCTCTTCTACTTCCAATGGGGTTGCATCCTGATAAACCCATTGTAAGTTGAAAATATCCTAAATCAAAATGCATTTAATATACCTCACTTTCCAAGTATCATAGCTTAGTCTAGCCTACCTTAAACGTGCTCAGAACATTAGCTTACAGTTGGGCAAAATCATCTCACACAAAGTCTATTTTATAATAAAGAGTTGAATGTATCATGTAATTTGTTGAATTCTACTGAAAGTGAGAAAGAAAATGGTGGTACGGGTACCTGAAGTATGGTTTCTACTGAATGTGTATGGCTTTCGCACTATCATAAAGTCGAAAAATTAAGTCGAACCTTAAGGGATCTTCTATGTAGTACTTGCCTACTGCCTAGAGTGTATTTGATTAGAACCATGACTTAATAACTAGCCAGTTTTAATAAGTTTGAAAAAATAGAAAAGTTTTCTTGTTGATACAACTTTTATTGTATAATATATATGGTTACTACTTTCATATGTATATTTTATTTTTTAGAAGCTACACAGTATATATTTTGAGCAGATTTATTTATTTATTTTCTGGTTACTTTTGCAAGTGTGTTAGAAAAGTTAAATGATATGGCATGTTAAGGCATATTCCATCCATCATCTTCAGGGTACCTATATTTCATTTGAACATTGAAGCCTTATATTTTGTTATGTTACTGCTTACATTTAACACTCAATTCCTACTTTTAGGTACTCAGAAAACAGGAATTTAAAAAAATATACATGCTGCTCATAATAGCAAGAATCATTTTAGTTTCTTCTATATTCATATCCCAGCTGAGAACACATACAGGCATTGCTTTGCTGCAGTCATTCTTAAATTAATAATTTTGAATGAGAAGTTTACAGGTGCACTTATAAATCCTTTCTCAATTAATTAAACAATTTGTTTAATGAATGTATGTTTTTGCTTTTTGTTTTTCAAGTAAATAGCACCTCAGTGTGAGTCCCTGCAGTGTTAACTGTTATAAAATTTGAGATATTTAGATGCGTCATCCCTGACTGCTGATATTTGGACTTTTGGGTCTCTATAGGGTAGTGCAGGTTGAATGGAAAGGCCAGGAGTCCTTGGCTCTCTTGTTCTGACTCTGCTATTGACTACCTGAATGACTGTGAAGGCCTTTTTCTCTTTGAGATGCAGTTGCTTTTTCTGTAACACCTTTTCTTCTGTTCTGTCTCGCTAGAGAGTTATATGGATAGAATTAGATTGTGGATAGCCTGAAAGTTTTCAGAAATGAAATTGATATGTATTGTTATCATTAATTGTAAGTTTTATGGAGTAAACAGATATTAAAAAGTACCCAAGGCAACCGAAACATAGCTAAATGTAACACCATCCGATCAGTTACAGTTTTTGCTAATTCACATGGTTCTATCAGCTTGCTTCATCTTAAGATAAGCATGGTCCTGGCCTTGTAGAGTTCCTGATAAACTAAGAATTTGAGTTATCAACATACAGAATAGCAGAAGTTATTCTAAATTTAATTTTTATTTTGAACAATTTAAACTATCTTGTGATGGTTCATTCTAGTTTCTAGTATCTTAAAAGTAAAGCCAGTAGTGACTTCAGCCAAATAGCGGAGCAGACAGCTGCAAATGCTAGTCTCTCCACAGAAACATCAAAAAACAAGCAGAAGCTGTCAGAACCAACTTTGTCAGAATTCTCTAAAACAGTCAAAGGGTTTTAGCACCAAGCAAATATTTTCATTACCACAAAAAAAGTTTGTCTATGCTGTACCTATCATTTCCCTACCCCCCCAACCCTCCCAACCTCTTTCCGCTTGTAACCACTTTCTGTCTTTTAGTTTTCCCTCCTCTGGACATTTCATATGAATGGAATCATGTGATATGTGGTCTTTTGTGACTGGTTTCTTTCACTTAGTATAATGTTTTCAAGGTTCATTCATGTCGTAGCATGCATCTGATAGGTGCTTCTTTCTTTTTTTTTTTGGCTAAATATTATTCTCTTGTATGGATGTGCCACATTTTGTTATCCATTCATCAGTTTATGGGCATTTTGGTTGTTTCCACATTTTCACATAACAGAGCACCAAAATACATGAAGCAAAACTGACAGAAATAGGCAATTCAGCAGTAATAGTTGGAGACTTCAGTGCCCCAGTTTTATTAATGGATAGAACAACGACAAGATCAACATGGAAATGGAAGACTTGAACAACATTGTAAACCAGTTAGAGCTAACATACATCTATGGCATAGTTCACCTAACAACAGAATATACATTATTCTTAAGTGCACATGGACATTCTCCAGGATTGACCATATGAGATTATCTCTAAAAGTTTGTGCCATAAAATAAACCTCAATACATTTAAAAGGATAGAAATAATACAAATTATATTCTCTGACTATGTGGAACGAAATTAGAAATTAATAGCAATAAGAAATTTGGGAAACCCACAAATACGTGGCAATTAAACAACATGCTCCTAAATAAACAGTGGATCAAAGAAGAAATCAAAAGATAAATCTGAGAATACTTTGAGATGAATGAGAATGAAGACACAACATATCAAAATGTATGGGATACACCTAACATAGTGTTTATAGGGAAATTTATAGCTGTAAATACCTTAAGAGAGAAAAAAATCTCAAATCAGTACCGTAAGATTTCCATCTTAAGAAACTAGGGAAAGAAGAGCAAACTAAACCTAAAGGAAACAGAAGGAAGGAAATGATAAAGGTCAGAGCAGAAATTAATGAACTAGAGAACAGAAAAACAATAAAGGAAATCAGTGAAACCAAAAGCTTGTCCTTTGAAAAGATCAACAAATTGACAAACATTTATCTAGATTGAACAAGATACAAAGAGAGACTCAAATTGATAGAATTAGAAATGAAAAAGGAGACATTACTGCTGACCTTACAGAAATAGAAAGGATTATAAAAGAATACTATGAACAAATTGTATGCCAACAAATTAGATAACTTAGATGAAATAGACAAATTCTTAGACAAACTAAAACTACTGAAACTGACTCAAGAAAATCTGAATAGGCCCAAAACAAGTGAAAAGCTTGAATCAGTAATCAAAAACCTACCACAAAGAAAAGCTGAGGCCAAGGTGGAATTCTGAGAAATTCTAACAATCATTTAAAGAAGAATTAATACTAATTCTTCATGCACACAAGATTAGGAGGAAGCACTTTCCAACCCATGAGGCCAGTATTACCCAGATAATAAGACCAGACAAAGATATTAAAAGAAACTACATATGGTTGCAGAAATCCTCAATGAAATACTAGTAAACCGGATCAGCAGTATATAAAAAGAATATATACCATGACCAAGTGTGATTATCTCAGGCGTCTGAGGTTGGTTTAACATTGGAAAATCAATTAATGTAAATACATCATTATCAACAGAGTGAAAAAGAAAAATCACACAGTTATCTCAATAGAAAAAGCATTTGATAAAATTCAGCACCATCTCATGATGAAAACACTTAATAAACTTGAATGGAAGGGAACTTTCTCAACCTGATAACAGGCTTCTAGGTTTAACTTTTATTTTTAACTTGATGGTAGTCTGTCTTCAAGTGATATACAACTTCATATATGGTGTAAATACCTTCTGTCTTAATCTGTTCAAGTTTGTGTTATTGTTGTGCACTTTTACTTCTCCATATGTTGTAAAACCTGCACTACATTGTTATTAATTTTGCTTTAAACAGTCATTTTTTAAAGAGATATGAATAATTAGAAAAGTCTGTTTACTCAAATAGTAACCATTCCCAGTGCTCATCATTCCTCTGAATAGGTCCATATTTCCATTTAGTATAATTTTCATGCTCTCTGAAATACATACTTTAACCTTTCTTGTAGTGCAGGTCTGCTGGTGAGGAATTTCTCTAGCTTTTGTATGTCTGAAAAGGTCTTCATTTCTCCTTTTTTAAAAATATATCCTGAGTATAGAATTCTAGGTTGACAGTTTTTTCTTTCAGTACTCTGAGGATGCTGCTCCCATTGTTTCCAATGAGAAATCTGCTGCCATTCCTATCTTCTTTCCTTTGTATGTAATGTGGTTTTTCCTGGCTGCTTTTAAAATTTTGTCTTTGTCATTGGTTTTAAGCAACTTTTTTATTTGATATACCTTGGTGTAGTTTTCTTTCTTTCTTTTTTTTTTTTTTGTGCTTTGGTTTATTGAGCTTTTTGGGTCAATGGGCTTATGGTTCCAATCAAATTTTTAAACTTTTTTTTTTTCCTTTTTTGTCTTTTTTTGTGACTGGTAACGGGATCGCAACCCTCGGTGTCACGCCCGTACCGCGACCGGCAATGGGATCGCAACCCTCGGTGTCACGCCCGCACCGTGCTCAACCAGTGAGCGGACAGGTCTCTATATGGGATCTGAACCCTCGGCGGGAGCGCCGCCGCGCTCCCAAGCGCCGCACTCTACCGAGTGTGCCACCGGGCCAGCCCAAATTTTTAAACATTTTTGCCATTATTTCTTCAAGTATTTTTTCTACTTACTTCCTACTCCTTCATAGACTCATATACCAAGGCTTTTAAGGTTTTTTCACTTATACCTTGTTCTTTTTTTTTTTTTTTTTTTAATTCTTCATTTTTTACCCTCTATGTTTTATTGTGAGTATTTATTATTGCTTGGCCTTCAGGTTCATTTATCTTTTTCTGCAGTGTCTGATCTGCTGTTAATTCCGTCCTCTGTGTGTGTGTGTGTGTGTGTGTGTGTGTGTGTGTGTGTGTGTGTGTGTATTTTTTATCAATGTAGTTTACATCTCTAAAAGTTCTTTTTGGTTCTTTTTTATATTTTACAAGTCTCTACTTGGAATACAGTTAAACTGATTGTTTTAATGTCTTTGGTTACTGATTCTATCATCTATATCAGTTCTGGGTCAGTTTTGATTGATTTGATTTTTCTTCTCACTCTGGGACATATTTTTCTGCTTCTTTGAATGCCTGTTGTAATTTTTGATGATATACCAGACATTGTGACATTGAGTGATTTTGTATATTTTTGTATTTTTGTAAGTATTCTTGAGCTTCGTTTTTGCATGTGGTTAAATTTCTTGGAAAGAGTTCAATCATTTCATGTCTTTAAAAATTTTTCATACCATGGGCCGGCCCAGTGGCACACTGGAGAGTGCGCCACTTGGGAGCGCGGCGGCACTCCCGCCGAGGGTTCGGATCCCATGTGGAGACCGGTTCCCGCTCACTGGCTGAGCGCGGTACGGGCGCGACACCGAGGGTTGCGATCCCGTTACCGGTCAGTAAAAAAGACAAAAAGGAAAAAAAAAATTTTCATACCAGGTCAGCATTTAATCTGGGGTTCATTTACTCAACTACTGAGGCAAACTGTTTTGAGCATTCTACCCAGTGTCCTATGAATTGTGAGATTTTTTATTCTGACTGATGAGAAGAGGTGCCTGTTCTAGGCCCTGTGTGAACTATGGCTGTTGTTCCCTCTAGTTTTTTCCAGTAGTTCTTCATCCTTCCTTACATGTATACACTGGTAATCACTCAGCTGAATACTCAAAGAGGACCCTCTGCAGATTGCCAGAGTTCTCTGTGCTACTTTCTCCTCTCCTATAACTGTTCTACATACTCTAGCTGCCTGAGTCTCCTTGGACTACCATGTCTTTCTCTTCAATTTAGGGCAGTGCTGGCCTCTGTTGGGTTCCCTTGTCTGTGCTGTGGATAGGATACTCTCTCTGTTTAGTAAAATGGAGAGATCATAAGCTTACCTTATTTGTTTACTGTCTCTCTGATCACTGACCTTCATTTTCTGACGTTATATATGTCTTGGGAACCTTTTTTTCCATGGATTTTGTCTGTTTTTGTTTGAGGTGGGAGGACAAATCTGGTTTTTGTTATTTCATCTTGGTTGAAAGTGGAAGTTTTCATCTTCTTTCATTTTTTTGCATATGAAATTATAGCGTACATACAGAAAATTGTACAACTCTGAGTGTACATACCAGTGAATTCTTGTGTAACCACTGCCCAGAACACAAAATAGAACATTGTATGCATCCCAGAAACCTTCCTTTTTTACCATCTCTCAACTCTGACTACTTCTGACCAATACGTGAGATTATTCACATTGTTGGATATAGCTGTATTTCATTTATTTTTATTACTATTCACTACTCCATTATAGGACTATACCAGTTTGTTTATATATTCAACTGTTGATTGACATTTGTGTTGTTTACTCTGAGCATTCATATATGTGTTTTACAGTGTACGTGAGTGTATTGTTTTGTTGGGTATATAACTAGGAGTAATTAAGTCATAGATTTCTATATTGCCTGTTTTAATAGATGATGAAATGTTTTCTAAAATTGTACATATGGGTTCCAGTTGTTTCAAATTCTTACCAACACTTGGTATGGTGGATCTTTTTAATATTAACCATCCTCTTGAGAGAGTCATATTAGCTTACTGTGGTTTTAGTTATATTTCTCTGCTTATTACATTTTTTTCGTATGTTTAAAACATTTTCTTTTCTTTTTTTTTTTTTAAAGATGACTGGTAAGGGGATCTTAACCCTTGACTTGGTGTTGTCGGCACCACGCTCAGCCAGCGAGCAAACCGGCCATCCCTATATGGGATCCGAACCCGGGGCCTTGGTGTTATCAGCAACACACTCTCCCGAGTGAGCCACGGGCCGGCCCTAAAACATTTTCTAATGAAGTATTTATTTAAGGCCCTTAACCCTTTCTCTTTTATTTGTTTTTTTCTCATTCATTTGTAGGGGTTTTTGTATATTCTGGATATTAATTAGGACTGGTTATGCATGTTAAAGATTTTTTTTCTAATTCTGTAGTTTGCTTTTTCACTCTGTTAATTTTGTCTTTCAGCGAAAAGATGGCCTTAATTTTAATGTAGTAATTAAAATTATCCAGTGTAGTAATTTTTTTAGTGCTTTGTGTGTCTGGACTAAGAAATCTTTATAGTGCATGAGTACGTTTCTCCTATATTATCATTTAGTAGCTATATTGTTTTGCCTTTCACAATTGGATCTGTAGTCTTCCTGGAATTAATTTTATGTATGATGTGAGGGTAGGGATCAGGGTTCATTATGGATGTTCAGTGGGTCAGCATCATTTATTTTTTCAAAAGACCCATTTTTTCCCTACTGCTTTGCAGTAAAACGTCTCCTACAAATGTCCATGCATGTGGTCTGGTTCAGGATTTTCTATTCTAGTACATTAGTTTATTTGTCTATACTTGTTCCAGTACCAAACTGTTTAGTTACTGTACTTTTATATTTTACAGAGTTTTGATATTTGATAGAGGAAGTCTGCCAACTATGTTTTCTTCAAGATTGTCCTGACTATTTTTGGTCATTTACATTTTCAGAAAGATTTTTGAATCAGCCTGTCAGTTTTCTTACAAAAGTCTGTTGGACTTTTGGTTTGGATTGTGTTGATTATTTTAGATTTGGGACTGACTTTATTGAATTTTTCAACTATGAACATGTTATCTCACTCCTTGCGTATTTAGGTCTTCTTGAATTTTTATTAATTACATATTGTAGTTTTCAGAAAGATCTTTCATATGTTTTTACTAGGTATTTGGTACTTTTTTAGTGCTGTGTAAATGGGATGTGTATATATGTATTTTAACTTTTATTTTATTTTTTAAATAGATCTTACTTTTTACAGCAATTTTAGGCTCACACCAAAATTGAGTGGAAGGTGCAGAGATTTCTCATATACCCTCTGTCCTCACATAAGCACAGCCTCCCCTACTGTCAATATACCTCATCAGAGTGGTATATTTGTTACAATTGATGTACCTACATCAACACATCATTATCACTCAAAGTCTGTGGTTTACATTAGGGTTCACTCTTGGTGCACATTCTATGGGTTTGGACAGATACATAATGATATATCTGAGGATTCTTCAAAAAGTTTATGGAAAGGTTTATATTATCTTTTGATTCTGTTTTCCCACAAACTTTTTGAGGTACTCTTATATATCATAGTATCATACAGAATAGTTTTACTACCCTAAAAATCCTCTGTGCTCTGTCTGTTTGTCCCCCATCCCCAACACCTGGCAGCCACTAATTTTTTTTTTACTGTCTCCATAGTTTTGCCTTTTTCAGAGTGTCATATAGTTGGAATCATACAGTATGTAGCCTTTTCGGATTGGCTTCTTTCACTTAGTAATATGCATTTAAGGATCCTTTATGACTTTTCATAGCTTGATAGCTCATTTATTTTTAGCACTGAATAATACTTCATTATCTGGAAATACCACAGTTTATTTTTCCATTACTCGTTGATGGGTATCTTGGTTGCTTTCATGTTTTGGCAGTTATGAATAAAACTGTTATAAACATTTTTGTGTGCCACCTTTTTGTGTGGGCATAAGTTTTTAGCTCATTTGGATAAATACCAAGGAACATTGCTAGATTGTATAGTAATGTTTACTTTTGTAAGAAACTGCCAAACTATCTTCCAAAGTACCATTTTGCTATACCATTTCATATTCCCACCAGCAGTGAATGAGAGATGCTGTTGCTTCATATTCTTGTCAGCATTTGGTGTTGTCAGCGTTTTGGATTTCTACCATTCTAATAGGTAGATAGTGGTATATCACTGTTGTTTTAAGTGGCGGTTCCCTAAAGACATAAAATGTTGAACATCTTTTCATTTGCTTATTTGCCATTTGTATGTCATCTTTGGTGATGACAGGTTTTTTGTCCATTAAAATTTTTTTTTTAATGGTTGATTTTTAAGAGTTCTTTGTATATTTTGGATAACAGTCCTTTATTAAATACATCTTTTGCAAATATTTTCTCTCAGTCTGTGGCTTGTCTTCTCATTCTGTTAATATTTTAACTTTTTATTATGGGACAATGAAAACAAAATTAGAATAGTACTATGAATCACCCTTGTACTCTGACAGAGCTCCTGAGGTTATTAACTTGTGTTCAGTTTTTTTTCATACATACCCCAGCAATCATTTTGCAGCAAATCCTAGTCACCATATCATTTCATCCAAAAATAATTGTGTGTATCTTTACAACTTAGGACAGAGTTTTTTCCTCCAGATATAACATCAATACCCTTTAATGTCAATACACTTTAAATAATTACCAGTAGTGCTTTAATATTGCCAAGTAATTTCATGTTGGTATATAGAAATGCAGTGGGGTTTTGTATATTGACATTGTATCAGACAACCTTGCTCAACTCACTTATTAATTCTAATAATTTATAGGGGCCTTTGGTTTTTCTGCTTACACAATCACGTATTCTGAATGTTTAATTTCTATCTTTTTAAATTTTGTACCTTTTACTTGTTTCTCTTTTTTACTACACTGGCTGGGCTACCTTGTGTAGCATTGGGGAGATATATAGATGTATGATAATGGTTATACTTATTTTTGTTTCTGATTTGAAACAGAAAGCTCTCAGCTTTTCAGTGTTAAGTTTGATGTTCCCTGTAGCTTTATTTAACTTTTTTTTTTTTTTACAGTATTCTTTTTCTGAATAAGGAAAGTCTCTTCTGTTCCCTGTGATTTTTTAAAAAAATCACAGATGCATATTAATTTTCCCCCCAGTTATCCATATTAATTTTTTCTCCATCTGTTGGATGCTCATGTCTATTTCTCCTTTATTTTGTTAATGTGGTCTATTACGTTACTGTGTGTGTGTTAAACCAACCTTGGATTCCCAGAATAAACCCGACTTGATTGTGCTGTAGCATTCTTATTTATTGCTCATTTTGGTTTGCTAAATTTTATTTACAATCTTTACATCTGCATTCATGAATGAGGCTCGTCTGTAATATTCTTACCTGTGCCCTTGTTGAGATTTGCCGACCATATCAAATGAGTTGACACGTATTCCTTCTCTTTTCTCTACTGTGTGCTTAAGGTTGACTTATTTCTTAACTCTTTTTAGAAATTGCCATTAATGCCACTTGAGCCTGAAGTTTTCCTCACTTCTGATGAAGCTTTAAATTGTGGATTTATTTTCTTCTTCATTATAGCATTGGTTAGGTTTTCTATTTATTCCTGTCAGTTTTGGTAAGTTTTTATTTTCTAGAAGTTTATCGACATTTTAAATTTATTGGGATGATACTGTTCATAATATCCGCTTTTTAAATTTAGATATGACTTATATGTTGTAAATTGTATGATGTTCAATTTACAACTTGATGAATTTTCATAAATGTATATTTTTATGTGTATCTATGTTTATATATCCGTGTAGTTACCAGCTAGATCAGCATAAAGAATATTTCAGTCACTTCTCTAGGCTTCTTCCCATCTTCTAGTCAAAGCCCCCTCTATAGGTAATCATTATTATTTTTAAAAAATTTATTTTTTAATTGATTGTACTTATTCATGGTACATAAAACAGCTCAACATCATTAGACATCAGAGAATGCAAATTAACCAGAATGGCTAAATTTAAAAAGACTGAAAATACCCAAATGTTGGTAAAGATGTGGAATACTGACGCTGGGAGAGTAAACTGGTGTAGCCACTACAGCAGAAGCTAAACATACATAACCTATGATTCACCAGTTCCCTCTTATGTGTAAAATTTATAATCTCAAATAATGGGCAATAATGAGTGGTTGCAATTTTAGTTACTTTTAAACTGACTTAGCTACCTAAGTAGAGCACACTATTGCTGTATTTTTTATTTTTTTCCTTTTTGGAAAAGCATTAGTATTTTGTGAAGAAGAAGAACTTACTTGTTACTAGTATTTGTGATAATGAGGTTATTAACTTATTTAACGAGTACTTGTCAAGGGTTCATTATGTTTTAGGTATCGTTTTATTCTCTAGGATATAGCAGTGAACAGAGTTATTCATGGAGCTTTTATTCTAGTTGCAGGTTGGGGTGGGACAAGAATAAAATAATTGATTTAATTGCAAATAATGGATATATATTAATCAATGCTAGAGAGAAAAATAAAGCATGCAGGCAGGCTAGGGGGTGCTGAGATTTAGAGGATGGGGGATATAGTTTAAAATAGGATGTGCCTTAGGGAAGGATCCACAAGGACAGAGTGGTTGCTTCTGACAGGGTGAACTGGGTGGTTTGGTAGATGGGGGCAAGAATGAGGCATACTTTTCACCAATCCGCTTGTGCTTATTGGATCTTTTAACGTGTGATACATTCGTAAGAATAAATTAAAATTTATTGAAAGATCGGCTACTGTAGTGTTAGAGGTGAGGGAGCAGGAAATCACCCCACTTTTTTGCAATTCATTTCTGGTCCTTTCACTGTGGGCAGGTACTTCTTACTCAAAAAGTGGTTCTATAATAGTATTTTCCTACTAATAGCATATTAAGGAAAAG
This sequence comes from Galeopterus variegatus, assembly GCF_000696425.1. Classification (NCBI taxonomy): domain Eukaryota; kingdom Metazoa; phylum Chordata; class Mammalia; order Dermoptera; family Cynocephalidae; genus Galeopterus; species Galeopterus variegatus. The sequence goes on along the minus strand of NW_007727126.1, from coordinate 308,633 downwards.
GGCTTCCTGAGAAAGTAAGAGAGATTTGAATGGCAAATGGGGATGAAAAGCTATTATGAAATCTGGTAAAACCCTTTGCTGTTATTTTAAATTATTAACAAGGCTGTATTTCTGACATGGAAATGAAATAATTAATAACTGACTTCCCTGTCTTTCAGTTAAACCTTTTAGAGAAGCTTCAACCTTTTGAATAAAAGCAGTGAGGCTGAGTGAAGGTTTGATGCTCAGTACCACTTGTTGGGTCGCTGCATCTCCATTACCTGCATCTGAACCACCAGTTCAGCTGACTTCAGGTTTCTCTCACAAAAATCAAAAGGATTCATAGGCCCTCAGTTAGTTACTGGAGGGACCTTCTAATTGAGGCCTTTAAAAAAAATTGCAAAAGATAATTTTTTTCTTTACCTGGTTCTGATTCTGTGCATTAAACCAGTTAACTTGTAACACTTGTAGCTGTTGAGGGTTAATCTTGAGTATTCTGTTAGTTTGTTAAGTATCCTGTGGTAAATGTTTTTGACTTCAGCTTTTATGCTTGTAAATTTGGAGAGTATAGAAAATGCCTGCCAAAGGTAAAGATAGGGTTAATTTGGAACTGAATGTAAAATATTTGTTATAAAAGGAATATTATGACAACATCAGTAAAAATCATTAAAAAAAATTTTGTCTGTCTTTTGATGTTTGTTAGACCCTTCTAGTCCTTGTTCGGTGCATTTATGTCCATGTTTCCAATAGCTGCGATCATGAATTAATCATGAATTACTCAACACTGTACATTGTTCTGTGTTGTTACTTAGTTTGGAGGTACTTTCATAGATGATTTTAAACAGTCATAATTTCAGAGTAATATAAATTTGGAAAATTGGCGAAGCATATCAAGCTGTGTCTATGTAGTAATTTAGGATGAATCTTTACACTTCTTTAAAAGGTGTTTATTTTTAAAAGGTTACTTTGGTCACCAATCTCAAAATTTTAGAAGGTCTTTATTTGTACATAATGAGAATTTTTAAGCTCAGAAAATCATTCTTACCTTACAACTGCATTATTCATTGGGTAGAGTTGTATCAGAATTATAATTAGCTGTATAATTGATAAGCCCTGTAATTTGAAGTGTAAATATTTAAGCTTTCAAGTTAGATTCAATAACAATAAACCAAAAATACCAGAGTAGTTGATTTCTTCTTTGATGCTTGCAATATTCTCGCAAGCTTTCAGACTAGTAGAACAGTTTCCAGAGATTGAATAAAATTGTTAATCACTTGTGCCAATCCTTTAGATTGCTACAGTTGTTTTCTGTGAATTTTGTCATTCAGAGACTGATCATCCTTTTTCTGAATATTCTGAATTGTTTTCAAAGCTTTTTCTATTTACTATGTAACTTTTCTTGCTACTTAGCTTTTACTTATGGTGCTTATTCCTTTTAACTAGTGGAGTGTAAGATGGAATGGAGAGTAGGTAGCATTCACATTAGGTCAGTAGTAGTTATGGTTCTTGGGTGGGAAGGATAAAAGGAGGTTTAACAACTGAGAATTGTAAAGTCATCCATTGATTTTAATATCTATGACAGAGTACTCTGATAGCATGAATAATTTATTCATAGCTGGATAGAACCCATGAAAAAGTTTTTAAAGTTGCAGTTCATAAAAAATATGCTTGCTTTTTAAAAATTTTTTTTCAAAAATAAGTTGGAATCTGTGCTCTGTGTCTTGCAAGTTGCTAGCTGCTAATACCAAACAATAGTCCCTTTGTGAGGTGTGAGGTTTTTGTTCTGTGGATATTCCCAAAGGGCTATATGTGGAAATTCTGAAACAAAGGGCCAGATTAACTTTAAAAACCAAACTACTTGGCCTACTTGGAAGGGAATAAACAACTATGGGCTACAGTTTTTGCTTTTCTGGAATGCCAAATTTCAGCTCAGAGCAAATTCTTCAGCAGAGCAATAAACCTTTGAAAATTGCTTTATAATGGAAATGCTGACAGACCATTAACTATAGTGGTGCAAATACACTGCTCTGACATACATAAGGTTGTCCCAAGTTGCTAAATATAGTAAACCATGTTGAGCAGTGTACATCCTTTGGAAGCCTATATGGGTGTATACAGTCTGTCATGTTATGGCCACCTAATTATTAGTGGGGAAGCTCAAACATATCACCTTTGACATGCAGAAGTATCATTTTATTTTATTTTTTTATTTATTTTTTTTGTCTTTTTCCGTGTCCGGCAACGGATCGCAACCCTCAGTGTCGCCCCCGTACCGGACCGGGACCGGCAACGGGATCGCAACCCTCAGCGTTGCCCCCACGCCTCGCTCAGCCAGTGAGCGGGAACCGGTCTGTATGTGGGATCCGAACCCTCGGCGGGAGCGCCTCTGCACTTCCCAAGCGGCGCACTAGCGCAGTGCGCCACCGGGCCGGCCCAGAAGTATCATTTTAGAAGGAAAGAGTGGTTTAGGCTCTGCTGATGCTGATAGCTCATTTTATATTTGCCACACTGGAAAAGGCCCAGGGTAAATTTAACATGATGCATTTAATCACCATTCCAATTACAGTGCTGCTGAAGCAGATCAATGTTTTCTTACTACCAATTCATTGGAACTTCTAGGTCATAAAGTATCGTTATTAGGCATATTCAAAAGTCTCAGGCCAATGGAAATGTGGATTCTGCGATTTTCCAGTTGCTTTGAAATAGTAACAGGAGCTAGGTCCGGATGTACATTTTCCCCATGTAAAATGAAAACTAATTTAAAGGGATTGATATGACAAAGTGAAAATTCTATAACGCCCTAGGGAAGGATGAAGCAGAATGTTCAACATCTAAAAGTAAAATAAAAAATGAAAAGGGGTGGGTACTTCCATAGCAGCCTGCTTAATTACTGATACCTTTGCTAATAATAAGTGTTGTGAGAGTATGTGTTGTTGTTGGCTATATTTGCAGCACCTAGCACAGTGCCTGGCACATAATGTGGTTGTCAGTAAATATTCATTGGGTTTACTTGTATTTGTTTATTTGGAAACTATTTGGGTCTGGATTGTTAGGCACCATGCTAAATGTTGTGTAAGTTTCCTAATGTGTGTGTGAGAGTGTGTATGTATCTTATATAATACATCTATGTACATGAGCAGCTGGATTTAATCCATAAAAGGTTTCTTAAAGGCAGTATAGGTATAATTTGATATTTTGAGTATCATGATTTAATGCAAAAATTCAAGTATACTCGTATTTTAGGGAGAATCATGTCCTCTAAATTGTTAGTGTGCAGTAAAAAGGTCTGACATCATAACTAAAGTATAAGTAACCCCTTTACTCTAGAGTGAATGCTAATTGGACTGGGCTTATCAATTCTGTTTGTTTGAAGAAAAAAAAATTCCTTTTACTTTCCTGTGACAATCCCCAAATTTGGCTGCCGACCTAGACTTTTGAGAAAACTTAAGGATTCTTGGGCATTAGCCCAGACATTTTGATTTACTAGGTCTGGGGTGGGGCTTAGGAACCCTATTTTTAAAAAATTTCATTTTCTTGTGGTGCTTATGTACAGCCACTTTGTCCCCTCCTTCTCTTTCATGATTTACTTTGAAATGAGTGGTGACAATTACCTTGGGCCTTTTGGGTTCTCTGGAAATGGTAAACAGCATGGTAATTCATAATTAATGTCTTTATACTGGTGGAAGGAAAGAAATGGTACCATGTATCATACTAAAGGTCTTTTAGGACTAGTGTTAACTTTCTGTCCATATATTTCACCAGAAAGCTATTATCAGGACAGTTTGAGGAAGGAGAAGGTTTTCCTTTGTTCTTATGGTATATTCATAGAGTTGTATTACTGGAAGGTGCCTTAGAAATCATTTAGTTTATTCCCTTCCTTTTGTATTTGAGTTAGGGTTTGAATCCCAGCTGTACTTATTATTAATTAAATAGTTAGAAATCTCATTTCTTATTAGAAATCTCTTTTCACTGAGCCTTGGTGTCTTATACATAAAATGGGGATGATAATACCTACGTACCTACTTCACAGGTTTTTTAAATTAACTAAAATGCACAGTAAGTGCCTTGCATGTATCTTGATTGTAACAATGTAGCAAGTTCTCAGTAAATGTTAAATATTTTGACATACCTATAGTATCTATGGTGTACATAAAAGCCAAAAGAAGTCAAAAAAATATAACAGTTAAGTTCAAATTAAAAGGTTGTACACCCCCAGGTGGAGTTTTTTTTTTTTTTTTTTTAAATTGTGGTACAGTCATATACCATAAAACACAGCATTTTAACCATTTAAAAGTAAATGATTCAGTGGCATTTAATACAGTCACAGTGTTGTACAACCATCACCACTATCTAGTTCCAGAACATCTTTATCGCCCCAAAAGGAAATCTGTACCTGTTGAGCAGTCACACCCTATTTGCCCTCTCCCCATCCCCCCTTGCAACCACTTATGTTTTCTATCTATATATTTGCCTTTTCTGTATATTTCATGTGGATGGAATCATAGAACATGTGACTGTTTTCACTTTGTATAATGTTTTCAAGGTTCATCTGTGGTAATACATATCATTACAGAATTATGTCATTCTTTTTTTTTAATGGCTGAATAATATTTCATTGCATGGATATGCCAGATGTGTTTATCCATTCATCAGTTGATGGACATTTGGGTTCTTTTCACCTTTTGGTTGTGGAAGTAGTGCTGCCACAAACGTGTAAGTTTTTTAAATACCTGTTTTCAGTTCTTTTGGGGATAATTCCTAGGAGAATTGCTGAGTCATGTGGTTATTCTGTGTTTAATTTATTGAGGAACGGCCAAACTGTTTTCCATAGTGGCTATACCATTTTACATCCCATCAGCAATGTATGAGGGTTCCAATTTTTCCATATCCTGGCCAACATTTACTTTCTGGGATTTTTGATTATGGTCATCCTAGTAGGTATGAAGTGTATCTCATATGGTTTTGATTTGCATTTTGCTGATGGCTAATTACATTATGTTTTTTGATCATATGTATATTTTGGAGAAATGTCTGTTTAGGTCTTTTGCCCAGTATTCAGTTGGGTTGTTTGTCTTTTTGTTGTTGAAGGCAGTGTCTTTTGATTATGAAAATCAATTTATGTATTGTTCTTTGGGGGCCTAATTTGGAATTATAAAATACATTTGGTAATGAAAAAATATATTTTGGAATATAAATATAAGGGATTGAAGTTTATTACTTTTGAAGTAAAATGTTATTGAATGTTTAATTTTTATCTGTTTTTGTAGAAGTGTAACTCTCTTTAATTTTATAACTTAGTCTGGTGTCTGATTCCCTGCCTCCAGTCTGTACTAGCAGATAATCAAATTTATTTCTTTCCAAATTATCATTGTTTCACAATTGTTTTTTTTTTTAGATCATAGAATATTCCTCTCCCAACTTTTTTGTTATCAGCTTTATTGAGGTATAATTTACATACTGTAAAATTCACTCATTGTATAGCTTAATGATATTTAGTAAATTTACACAGTTGTATCACCGTTACAGTAGTCCAGTTTTAGAACATTCCTATCACTCTGAAAAGTTTCCTTAGGCCTGTGGGCAGTCAGTTCATGCTCCCTCCCCTGGGTGACCATTGATCTGCTTTCTATTTCTGTTAGTTTGCATTTTCTGAATATTTCACATAAGTGGCATCATAATATATAGTCTTTTGTGACTAGCTTCTTTCGCTGAGCATGATGTTTTCAAGGTTCCATCCATGTTATAGCATGTATCCATGGGTTATTCCTTTTTATTGCTGAATAATATTCCATTCTGTGGATAACATCTCATTTTATTTATCCATTCACCAGTTGATGGGCACTGAGATTGTTTCTAGTTTTTGGCTGTTATGCATAATGAACATTCATGTACAAGTCTTTGTGTGGATATACTCCTCCAACTTTTTATTTCGAAAAATTTCAGGCCCATAGAAAGGTTCAAATAAGTAGTATAACAAACACCCATATACTCTTCATCTAGATTCACTCATTATTAACATTTGCCAACCATGCTTTGTCTTTTTCTATAAATGTACCTTTTTCAGAACCTTTTGCAAATGTCATGATACTTTACCTCTTTAGTATTTCAGCATGAATCTTGTAAGAATGAGGACATTCTCATATATAACAATGGTATCACTTATCACACTTAAGAAAATTAGCAATAATTTCATAATGTCACCTATTTTATAGTCTGTATTGAAATTTACCTACCTGTCCAAAAAAGTCTCTTGTAATCTAAAATGGTTCCCCTGGGGGCCGGCCCGGTGGCGCACTGCGCTAGTGCGCCGCTTGGGAAGCGCGGCAGCGCTCCCGTCGAGGGTTCGGATCCCACATACAGACCGGTTCCCGCTCACTGGCTGAGCGAGGCGCGGGGGCAACACCGAGGGTTGCGATCCCGTTGCCGGTCCTGGTCCGGTACGGGGGCAACACTGAGGGTTGCGAACCGTTGCCGGACACGGAAAAAGACAAAAAATAAAAAAATAAAAAAATAAAATGGTTCCCCTGCCTCTTTTTGTTTTTCATGTCAATGAGGTTTGAGAGAATACAGACCAATTTTATATATATTCTACATTTTAGATTTGTCTCACTGCTTTCTCATGATTTGTTTTAAGTTAAACATTTTTGGCAAGGATACTTAATTTTAAAGTGGGGTTATGTATATTTTAATGCACCAGTAATTAAGTGAAAAAGTGAGTTAAAGCATGATTCACAAAAATACCTTAATTGCTTTATTTTAGTTTAAAACTTAAATGTACGTCGCATCAGATTGAACATAATGTACATAATTCCCTTACTTGTGTAGCAAAGTTTGACCACTAGGTTAAGATAAATAGTGCCAGATTTGTAAAGGTGTGATTTTTGCTTTGTATTTAGTAAGTAGTTTGTAGGATGAAACTTGGAGACCATATGGTATGTGAGACTTATTCTTCAATAACCTGTTACCTAATTGTGTCCATTGCTTGAAATAATCACTGCATTGGGGGCTGCATAGAATGCTTTTTAAAAATAAATTTGTAAGTTGTATATTGAAAAAACATTTTGCGTTGTCTTCTTTAGGTTTCTAAGCTTGGGTAAATATACTCCAGGTGTCTCCCAGATTTGTCACATTGTAGTTTGTACTTACACAGAGGAATTTGCTTAGAAATTTATTGTCGTGATATGTAAGGGTGTGGAGATGGATTTTGTTTTTGATTTTTATAGTGATATTTGATTTCAGTTTAGCAGTCAGCAAATTGATAGAGAAATTAATGGAATCCACTAGGAAGGAAACTTTCTCTGTACTAAATAAACTCTCATATCACCTAATTCACCTGAAAAACCTGATTGAATTGTTTCTTAATGTTAAGAATTTCATTTACGATGTTCACTTCTTCTTCTTTGCAGTTTTTTTTTCAAGGTTTTGGTAGAGTTGCCTGTTTTGTTCTCTGATTTTCTGGAATTGCTCGTACCATGGTGCTGATTAATCATGGACAGAATCTCAGAATGTTAAATTAAGCCTGTAAATACTTTTTTTTCTTTTTCTGGAAAAAGAGAATATAGTATGTTAGTAGTATCAGTAATTAATGTGAAGTTATTTGCTCTATCATTGTGGTTTGTGACCGGTTTCCCCCAGAACATGGGAACTGTATAACAATCTCTTATTCAAATCAATGAGACTGATAGGTAAGTGAAAAACATGTGTTAAAGAATGGAATCCTAAGAAATAACTTGATGCTTTAGTTTAATTTAGAACATGAAAATACATGAGTTGCATTTTTTTATGTAGGCCTATGACCTTTTCTTTGCATATCAGTCAACTGATTTGAGTGCCATCCACTATTTCTGCATGAGCCACACAAGCCACACAAATAATACATTGTCTGTAATAGCTTAGCATAATAGGAATATGGCCTCTGGGACCAGTCTTCCTGGGCTGGAGCTTTCACTTTCTCCTTCTTACTAGTGTGTGAACCTAGGTAAGTTACTTAACTTTTCTATGCCTCATTTTCCCTACTTGTAAAATGTGAGTAATAATAGCAATGAATTAGTAATTGAAAAACACATACTAGCTTAAAATGGTTAACTCATTTATCCTGCTGACTGGCACATAAATGCCTAAGTGTTAAATGAACTAATTAATGTCCAGTTTTGGTTTCCTTAAGTGGCATGAGAACCTAAAGATGCTTGTAAAGCAGTCTGAAGTTACTCTCTCTAGATTTAAAAAAAATTTTAATTAAAACATTTCCTTATTTTGACAAATAAAAATTGTGCATATTTATGTTATACAACATAATGTTTTGATATCCGTGTACATTGTGGAATGACTAAAGCAAATTAACAGATCCGTTACCTCACGTACTTACCATTTTTTTTTGTGGTGAGAACATTTAAAATCTACTCTGTTAGCAATTTTCAAGTATACAATATATTGTTATTAACTGTAATTACTATATTATATAATAGATCTTCTAAATTTATTTCTCCCAACTGAAATTTTGTATACTTTGACCAATATCTCCCAAACCTCTGTCCCTATCCCCTAACCCCCCCCCCCCCCACTGTTCTACCCTGTGCTTCTATGGATTTGACTTTTTTAGATTCCACATACAAGGGTACTTAAAAAAAGTTTGTGGAAAATAGAATTAAAAGATAATATGAATCTTTCTATGAACTTTTTGAAGGCACTTCGTATAAATGAGATCATGTGGTATTTGTCTTTCTGTGCCTGGCTTATTTCACTTAGCATAATGTCCTCCAGGTTCATCCAGTGTTGTTATAAATGAAAAGATTTCCTTCTTTTTAAAGGCTGAATAGTATTCTATTGCGTATGTATACCACATTTTCTTTACCCATTCCTCCATTGATAAATACTTAGGTTGATTCCATGTCTTAGCTATCGTGAATAGTGCTACACTGAATGTAAGAGTGCAGATACCTCTTCAGCATACTGATTTCGTTTTCTTTGGATTTATACCTACGAGTGAAATTACTGGGTCATGGTAGGTCTATTTTAAATTCTAATCTATTGTTTTCTGTATTGGCTGTGCTAATTTATTTTCCTACTAACAGTGTATAAGGATTCTCTTTTTTCCACATCCTCGCCAACACTTAGCTCATTTTGATAATAGCCATTCTGTTAGGTGCAAAGGTGGTATCTCATTGTGGTTTTAATTTGCATTTCTCTGATGATTAGGGATGTTGAACATTTTTTCATATACCTGTTGGCCATCTGTATGTCTTTTGATAAATGTCTTTTCAGGTTCTTTGCTCAGTTTTTGATCAGGTTATTTGTTTTCTTGCTATTGAGTTGAGTTTCTCATGTATTTTGGATTCTAACCTCTTTATCAGATGTATAATTCACACATCTTCTCTTATTTCATAAGTTGTCTCTTCATTCTGTTGTTGATTGTTTCCTTTGCTGTGCTTAATCTTTCTAGATTTTTGATTTATTCCCCAGACTTTAAGTTGTCTTGGTTATGCTTGAGATGCCAGCCTTCTTTTTTAATAGCAACATGTCTTTTAATCTATTCAAAGTAGTTAACATAGATTTCATAGAAATAATGAATTCCTTTTGTACTTATTGGTTTAGACTGCAACTAATTAAATTATATAATTGCAGTTACAAGTAAAATAGCCGTAATTATAAGGCTTAGACAGGTTTGGGAACAAAACCCAACTGCTTCTTGATAGACATTCAGCTCAACAGGTGGGAGTGGAAATGAGCCTATTTATTAGAAAGTAGCTCTGCTGCCTGAGAGAGCATTTGGCAAGCTGTGGTGTCAGTCTGTTTTATGGGGGTCTCAATAGCATAGGTTAATATAGCCAGTTGTTAAGTGGAATCTTGTCAGGAAACTTCTGTTGTATTCTTTGAAGAAGAGGAGGATGGTGCAGATTCAACATCTTAGGGCACTTACTTTAGGTTGATTGTTATGGGTCTGTTTTCTGCCACCTTACAGCCTTTCATCGTATTATTTGTGATGGTTTAGGTAGCATATGTTTGTGAAAGATAGCAAGTTCTATGTCTAAGAAGGCAGACAACCCAGGAGTATCAAGGTCTTCTTAGAACAATTAGCCATGGCTCAACACCAGTCTTCAGCACTGGGAGGAGGACTGTGCACTTGAAGTTAAGTGCTGTTAGTTGGATCCTGGGCCCAGTGTTTTTTAATAATTCCATCATAGTCTTAGATGGTGGCACAAAGAGTATGCTCATTAAGTTTGTGAATGGCATCAAATTGGGTGGGATAGGTGGCTCAATAGAAAACCCTCTTAAAATTCAGAATACCTGATAGTTTAGAAAAGTTGGTGAGTATACATAGTGTGACATTCAGCTGGATGAGGGCAAAATAATTTTCTTAAGGAAAGTAAATAGCTGTGGAAAGTCAGTATGGGAGTTGGGTTTGGTTTATGCAGATGATAGCACATCTAATCCCAAAGCGGTAAGAAAACCAGTTAAATAAGGGTCAATGATGCCTTTGCATTTAAAATCATTGGTAATAAATTATATATTTGGAGCGGTGCTTATAGAAATTGCAGGGCCATCCCTTTACCCCCTATTTAGTATTAGACCTTCATGGTGTAAGCATACAATGAGGATCTCAGAAAATGTTCAAGAGTGAGAAAACTGCTTGAAAAACTAGGAAATAGTCCCCTATCAGAATGTTTTAGTAGATATTTAGCCTAGAAATAATGGAGAATTTAGTTTTCTTAGTAGATTGTATATACTTATATAATTGTGTGATCATAGATTCATAGAATGTCATAGGTCACTGGCCTAAGTAACTCACTTTATTTTAATGGGTGAGAAAACCCAGACCTAGCATCACACACTCAAGCCAAGCCCTTTCCTCCCAGGTCACTGCTCTTACCACTACCCCTGTAGCAGCCTGTGTTTTTACACTGATGCCAGTATTATAAAGGAGTTTACAACAGTGGTAGGGATATAAATAAGACATTAGAAATGCATGATTACAAGGGTTGGGAGGCAGTGAAATATACAAAAAGTAGCAATAGAATCTGGGGTGGTTGTAGAACAGGGATACTTTAGATTAAGTCTTTTTGAGTGTTGCTTTGTGTTGCTTTGCCCCCCAAGGATTTGTCATCCCACTTCCCCTGGGTGACGGAGATGCAAAGGATTACTCAAAGCCCATCTCTTCCAAGCAGTGAGAAGCCCTGAAGTGGTTAACTTCCCTGGGACCATACAGCGAGAGGCAACCCTTCCTCAGGAAAATTAACCCCGAATTGGGGTTCTCTTCCTGCATTTATTTTCCAGACCAGGAAGTTACAGGATGAGAACATAGGTGGGGTTATTGTTTAACAATAAAGGCTGGTAACTTTCAGTGAAACAAGCCAGATGACAGTCCAGTAGACAATTAACAAAAGCTTGATCTTAGCAAACATTCCTTCTTACAGCAATTCTCAGTATCTTTACATAACGATCAGTAACTAGTCTCTCCTTGAGCCAGCAACCTTGCTGTGCCACAAACTTTTATCTTACACCAGAGACTTATAGCCTGAGGAAAATTTCTCGTCCTCTGCAAGGTCAATATTTGAAACTGCAAGGCTTCGGAAAACCAGGCCCTGTGAAGTACATATGCTTTATAGTATATTCCACAGTTGCGGCAGACAGAAAAGATGTACTCTTGAGTTTCTGTTTCTCATTTTTCTGCTGGGAATTATAATTGCTCAGGTTTATTACATGGAGAATTTTCTTTTACAAACTTTAGTCAATCTTGTATTTTGTGGTGAGTGACTAAAATAATCAGGAAATGGAAATTTTGAATTTTGAACTTATTTGTCAATGAGCGTTGGACTGGGAATAAGGAAAGTGGTTTCTTTTCTGCTATCACGTTTGAACCATTCCTCATCTAGCTTCAAGGTAGGTATGGTGTCCTCCTGACCTGTCCACCTACTCCCTGAGAATATCCTAGTAGTCTGATGTAATGTATAAAATGTTTGGAATATGAGCAAATGAAAGGTGCTGTTGAAGTACAAAAGACATGTATTTTTTAATGTCAGTGACATTACCTACACATTGAAATTTTTCTTGTGTTTGTATATTGCTAGATATTGCTTTCTCCTCCTCCATATTTAGTAGTTGTTCTGTTGGTACTTGTATCTTAACTGAATGACATGAACTGAAATGTTGCATGTTATGTCTTTTAGTGTGTGTGTGTATCTGTGTGTGTGGCTGTGTACATGTCTTTTTAATTGGAGGTTTTCCAGCTACTTAGACGTACCTTGTGCTTTTCTTTCTCACCTATACAGCTGCCCTTGCTGGCCTGTTTAGCCTTGTAGTTTGAACTCTTGGAACTCTATCTCCCAGGTTTATGTCTCATTTTCTGACAGAGAAAGATCTAATAATAATGCTTTATGTTTACTTTTCATCTTTCATTAAAATTATCCTGCCTTTGATCTAATTTTCTATAAATATGGATATGTGAATGCCTCTGTCTGCAAGCCTGAATTATCTTAATAATGAGAGTAGATGAATGCATACTTCACCAGGATGAAGCAGAAATACTTGCCACTTGAGTAGGAAAGGTGCATATGTAAGTAATTCTTGAACAGTTTTTATGTAATGATGGTTGCAAATGCAAGGCTCAGTATTTTTGCCTGAGAAGAAATAGTTCTTTAGTATTATTATTCCCATGGCAAAAGTTTCATAGCTATTTAATTATTTTGACCACTGTTTGGGAAAAAGCACTCTGACTTACATAAATATACTAGTCCCCCACAACTGCCTATTTTCAGAAGCAGAGTGGTTAGCCAAGGTAAAAATAAGGCCAGAAAATGCCTCATTGTTATCTCTCAACTTTTTTGTTCTCAGTTTCATTCTCAGATTTTTGCTCTCATACTAAGCGGTTGGGAAGTCTTCTCTGGATTGTTTTCATAACAATGTGAAGAATGCCTTTGTAGTAGACCAGTAGTACTACTTAATATAGGATAGAATTTTTTCAATTTAGTTTTTGTAACAAAAGTACGTGATTGAGCTGTAATTTATATTACATGATCTTAGGTGTATAACTTAATTTTGACAAATATATACACCCATGTAATCATCACCCAGATCAAGATATAGAACATTTTTACCACTCCAGAAGGTGCCCTCCATTGCTATAGAATTCTGAAAAAAATATTTTCTGAGATAATGGGAATAATTTAAACAAGAAACTTAACTATCCACTTTTATATGATTTCTTTAGGTAGCTGGGCATTAGTGAACGAAGTCTTTTTTCCTACTATTTTCTCTACTACAGAAATGAATTCTACTGGGTTTTAATATAGGGTTTGAATTTCCTAAAGTATTATATCTATTTGCATATGAAGAGACACAGATACAAGGCAATCTTCCATTTTCTCAATAAAAGAAAGAAAAGTGTTTTGGTCAGCTTGAATACAGAAACTTTTAAGGGTGTAGATGAAATAGTTAAATGTCTAATTAAAATGTTCATTAATTGTACATACACATTTAAAGATCTTTTAAAAAACTTTATTTTGAGATACACAGTTGTATAAAGGAATACAGAGAGATTTCATGTATTCTTCACCCAGCTTACCCCAGTGGTAACTGCATATGCATATTTAAGATCACAGATAATATAAAATTGTATGTATTTGTATATATTTTAAATATCTTTTAATATTACTTTTTAGATACTTATTCAGTGAACAGATTTATTCAAATTCTTCATGTCTTCACAGACATCAATCTTTAATGCTTCTAAAACCACTTTTAAAATTATTGACCATGGTTTTTCATGATTTTTATATTCACTCCCTTTTGGTTTTTTTTTTTTTAACTTTCAAGTTGTTTCAGATAGAGCACTTTAAAAATCTGTAAATTTTACTATCACTGGAAATTTTATCCTAAGCTGCAATAAATTTATTTATATAATATTAGGAGAGTTGTCATCATATTGATGTTATTTATGATTTCCCTAACATTCCAAGGATTTTATTGGATTGCTTTCTAGATGATCTTCAAAGGCCTTCTTCAATGGCAGCTCTTTCTTAAAATTGTGAGATTACTCTCCAGAAATAAGTGTTAAATCTGTGTTGAAAACTATATCCCCCTGTCCCCTGGTAAAACTTGTTTGGTGTAATAACCTTGACAAAGCATCCAACACTAGGGTTGCTTGATGTTTTTCCAAACCTCAGTGTCTGCCTAATGATAAGAACTTCACTGTCTCAGCCCTTTCACAGACTCTGACTGGATAGATGCCCCTGGAATCACTTTTAAAGTCCCAAACGCCATTTCCCTGGGCATGACTGAATGCCTAGATTTCTTTCTTCCAGGTTTTTTCTTTTTCTTCTTTGTTTATTTTTAACATTTGTTGGCATTTAGTACAAAATAATTGGTGCCTGGGGCCGGCCCGGTGGCGCACTGGATAGTGCACCGCTTGGGAAGCGCGGCGGCGCTCCCGCCCGAGGGTTCGGATCCCACATACGGACCGGTTCCCGCTCACTGGCTGAGCGAGGTGCGGGAGCAACGCCGAGAGTTGCAATTCCGTTGCCGGTCCCCAGTCCGGTACGGGGGCAACACTGAGGGTTGCGAACCGTTGCCGGACACGGAAAAAGTCAAAAAGACAAAAAAAAAAAAAAAAAAATTGGTGCCTACCTCAAAAGGAAGGATTTAATTGTAAAGCAGTGCCTTCTTTCTGAAATATTTTAGGGAAGAAAACCTTTATGTTGGAGCATATATGGTAAGACTGGTAAGACTAATACAAAGGTATATATGTATACAGAGTGTGTTAGAGTTGGTAGTGTCATTAAGTTTCTCTTTTATTTGGCAATTATATTCAGTTCATTGTATTTTTTTCTCCAACATCTCTATACAAGGGTTTTCACGTTTTAATTTTTATTCTCCTTCTTTTGACTAGTTTATTGATGGACATGCTTCATCTTGTATATAAATGTTAGATGGGCCAGAGATGGTAATGTGACTTGTTTGTCATCTATGTATCTTTTAATTCAAGGACTTAAAACACAAAATCAGAAGCATGCACTATGCTTTGCTGTCCTTAAGTTTGGGTATAAAATGATAGCACTGATAATTATAATACCAACCTGGAATCTAAATGGTTACATTGAAATTAGTTTTTCAAGTGAGCAGTATCTATACAGCAGCATTCTAGAGATGAATCCTCCTTATTAACAACTCTGTCTCTTCCTTTGTAATATTCTTTTAAAAAGAAAACTTTGCAGACATTGTTTGAATGATTTGGAATGATGTGTAACAGTTCCCACAGGCTGGTTGCACCATTGAAAGCTCCTTTGTCATTGCCAGCTAGGATGTCATATGTTTGAACTGGCCTTTTTCTTGTTCGCCTGGGGTGAGCATAGAGTGATGATTTAGTAGAGTTGTTTGCTGCTTCCTAGCTGGTATAGGAAGTTAGACTTTCTGGCTGTAAGTGTATAAGGTGGCAGGCAGATTATTACTAGTCTTTAATCATCTGATCTTACTTATAAGGCAACTGGAATGATTTTTAGAGTGGAGGAGGCATTGTAGTTTGCTTTTTTCCTTCCCTTCCCTTTTTCCTTCCCTCTGTTCTCTTATACTCTTCTTCCTTCTCCTTGCTGTGGATTATTAAAGGAGATTGAATTAGGAAACATGACTAGTCAGTTTTTATAGATTGGTTCACTTCATTTGAGAAGGAAATCTCTTTGTAGTCAAGATATTTTGGGTTTTATGATCCATGCCTAACCTAGAGCAGTTTAGGGACCACAAGACTGGAAGGGCTTGACATATTTATTATATGCTGGTACTGATTTTCTTTATTCTCTTCTTTATTTTTCTTGTGCCTCAGGTTCTTCCTTACTGTTGGAAAAAAAGAGTGGTTATTTAGGAACACTGATATGGTGACAGGGTTGTTTTTTATTTCCATATTTATATTAAATTTGGGGGGGGGGCCCTGGCATATGTGTGTTTCCCTGGGTGGAGAGAGAGAGTCTTATATATGTATCAGGAAAATATTATAAATGTTCCTAGAATTCCCAGAAATTAGGAATATTATTTAATTCTCCAAGATGAACTGGCTTGAAAGCTAATTTATTCTTCATTAAAAAATTTGGGGCCGGCCTGGTGGCACACTGGATAGTGCGCCGCTTGGGAAGTGTGGCGGCGCTCCCGCCCGAGGGTTCGGATCCCACATACAGACCGGTTCCCGCTCACTGGCTGAGCGAGGCGCGGGAGCAGCACCGAGGGTTGCAATCCCGTTGCCGGTCCCCAGTCCGGTACGGGGGCAACATTGAGGGTTGCGATCCGTTGCCAGACACGGAAAAAGACAAAAGACAAAAAAAAAAAAAATTAATATCCTTCAAAATTGGAGAATTTTTTTAAAGAAAACACATTATTAAACAAGATAACCACTTCTGCCATCAAGCAAAGACTTGAAAGTAAAAATGTTTGCTGTTGGTGAGAATGTATTAAAAAAGTATGTAGAACTTATCTGGAAAGTAATTTCACAATACTTATCCAAATTATACTTTTTCATCTAGTAAATCCAATTTTAAAGAAAGTCACTCAGACCCAGATTTATGACCAAACAAGAATGCTCATTATAGCAATATTTATAATATAAAACCTGAGAAAAAAGATTATACATCCAACAGTAAGAGCATGACTAAATAAATTATTAATATGTAATGGATTATTACACAGCAATAAAAATGTTTTTGAAGAGTATGTAATGACTAGAAATATTAAATCTGTATATTTTTATTATGTATTTCTTTATGAAATTTTTAATATATACAAAAGTAAATAGTAATGTGTATATGATATGAAGCATAATAAAATGAACACCTGTGAACATACCATACAAATTTAACAATACTGTTAAATATAATAAGTTCTGAATTTTGAATATCCATAAAGGTAAGAAGGAAGTATTTCAAAATGTTAACAATTCTTAATTTGAGAAGGTAGAATTATAAGTGATCTTTAGTTATTGCTTAAATGTTTCTGTTATTTTTCTAAATTGTGTACAAGGGGTATGTATTCTCGAAATCATAAAATCTCATTAAACATTATTTATTAAAAGCAGAAAAAATTTAAGCTGGTTTCTTTTTTTTTTTGGTTTCTAACTTCATTTTAGAAAGAACATTCTGAAAGTGTCTGTCACCTCCTGAGTGACAAAATCATGGCCAGATACATAGAGTGGCATTATCTACAAGTTGTAGGTAATGCCTTGTGACAGAGCTCTAGAGAGATGACAGACTGACAGTCACAGGAATTGTGGGTAACCTGTATCCTAGCTGGTGTTTGAATGACCTCTATAAAATGCATTTAAAAAATCTACTTAGATTTTTCATAATTCATTCCTACAAGAGAGGATTGATTTATTTCTACATTTTACAAATGTTTATTGAAGTGCATGTTAAGTATCAAACAAGAGTGACTGAGAGGGTCTGTCCTCTTATGGCACTTAATCTTGTAGTGGTGAAAGACAATCAACAAGCAAACAGGCAAATGGTGAGATCTCAAAGATTGTTGTGTTGTGAAAGAGGAGGCTTGAACCAGGACCTGAGTGACAAGAAAGAGATAGCCTTATGATGATTTGAGGGTAGAAGGAAGAACAAGGGCAAGAGCTCTACAGCACATTCTGGGAGCAGTAAAAAGGCCAGTGTGGTTGGAATGTGGTGAGTGAGAGGGACAAAATAGTAAGAGAGGAAGAGGGTAGGTAGGCAAAGTCACATCACAAGGGGACTTTTCAGGCTTTGGTGAAAAGTTTGAATTTTATACCAAATGCAGTAGGAAGTTGTGGGTTGGCATTAATAATAGCATGATCTAATTTGTTTCTAGAAGATTCCTTTGGCTGCCATGTGGAAAATCTTTGTTAGAGGTCAGTAGTGGGAATGGGGAGGCCAGTAAAAAGTCATTTACAGTGGCCCAGGTGATAGTTAATGGTAGCCAGAGAGTAGAAGCACTGGAGAAGTACATAGATTTATGGTCTATTTGGAGGTAGAACCAATGGATCTTGCTGAGTGTTGTATATGGGAGACTGCAGGAAAGAGGGGAATCAAAGGTGCTTTCTAGGATTTTGATACGAGCAACTGGGAAGAAGGTGTTACCAAGATGGGTCAGGCAAATTTTGGGGGTAATATTGAGAATTCTAATTTGAATACTGAGTTTGAGCTGCATGTTGAGATGTTGAATAGGCAGTTAGATATATGAGCCAGGAGCCAGGCGAAAAGCTTTGAGCTTAAAGATACATATTTGTGAGTCTTTAGTGTAAAGAGTAAGATAGTCATGCATTGCATAATGACATTTTGGTCAATGATGTATTGCATAGACAACCCGTAAGATTTTAATGACTATACCATATAGCCTAGGTGTGTAGTAGGCTTACCATCTAGGTTTGTGTAAGTGAACTCTGTGATGTTCACACAACAACAAAACTGCCTAACAATACATTTCTTGGAAGGTATCCCCTTCATTAAGCAACACATGGCTGTATTTAATGCCATGGGACTGCCTGAGATCAGTAAGTAAGTGGAGGTAATGAGGACTGAGTCCTGGGATCTCCAGATTATAGTCTTGGCAGTGGAGGAGGAGCTAACAGAAGTGGCTAATAGGGAGCAGGTTGGGTGAGAGGAAACTGTGGAGGAACAGAGTAGATCTCATCTAGGACCTGAGTAACAAAGAAGTAAAAATAGAGAATGTTTTAGAAAGAGGTATGGATCTGGTTGCATGATGCTAAGAGGGAATAAGATGAGATCAGAAACATAACCTCTGTGTATTAGTTTTCTGAGGTTGTTGTAAGAAATTACCACAAATCTGGTGGTTTAAAACAATAGAAATTTATTCTGTTGAAGTTCTGGAGGCTAGAAGTCCAAAATCTGGCAGGGCTACCTTCACTCCAAGGACTCTAAGGCAAAATCCATTTCTTGCCTCTTCCAGTTTCTGCTGGCTGCCCCAGCTTTCCTGGGCTGTGACCATGTAACTCCAGCTGTGCCTCCCTTTTCACTTTGCCTCATCCTCTGTCTCTCTCTCTAAACTGCCTTTGCTTCTCTTTTATGAGAACTCTTTACCTCTCTCTCACAAGAACACTTGTGATGTCATTTAAGACCCACCTAGAAAATCCAGGATAATGGCCTCATCTCAAAATCTTTAATGTAACAGATAAATAAATAAATAAATCTGCAAAGACCTTTTTCCAAATAAGGTAATTTACAGGGATTACAAATTCCAAGGATTAGGACTTGATATCTTTGGGTAGCCGTTATTCAACCCACTACACCTTGGTTTTAGAAGGATGGTAGCCATTGGAGATCTCAATGAGAGTAGTTTCATTGGAGCAGTGGGGACAAAAGAGAATCATATCTACCTTTCATACTGCCACATAGAAAAAAAAATCTACCGTCTGAAGACTATGTAAATTGATCGCTCTGCTTTTCTTTCTTTCTTTTTTTTTTTTTTTGTCTTTTTTCGTGTCCGGCAACGGATCGCAACCCTCAGTGTCGCGCCCGTACCGGACCGGGACTGGCAACGGGATCACAACCCTCGGTGCTGTGCCCGCCCCTCGCTCAGCCAGTGAGCGGGAACCAGTCTGTATGTGGGATCCGAACCCTCGGCGGGAGCGCCGCCGCACTAAAGTAATTTCTTATACTTACAATAAAACCCAGTTGAAAATACCTTCCAGGTGTTTAAAGATCCACATTTTATATATTATCTATATCAATTCAATTAGTCAATTTGAGAATGCAGAATAAGTTTTTTTCATAATGAAACAAGAATCCTCCAAGTGTACACAACACAATCTTTTACCAATAAAGATATTAATCATATTTTTAGAAGAATCCTAATGGATATTTTAATAACTTAATGTTCTTCTTGATTGAATTCTCATTTATAATGCACAAATTACTAAAATATGAGGGTAAGAGTTATATGATGCTCAAGAAGCATTCTACAGTTCATCAAGATCGCTCTGCTTTTCTGTAGGTAGTCTGCAGCTGTGTGCCTGTGGTCAGCTTCAAGTTCCGTATATTCAACATGAGAAAGGAGCAAAGTTCTCAGAAGCCTTTGCCAGTTCCTTTGGATTCAGTGTCGTTGACCCATGTGATCCAAGTTGGCATTGTTTAGCAGTGACCATTACTTCTATAGCCCAAATCTGGTTTATTTCAGATTTAAAACATCTCTGTTTTGATTAATAATATCAGTAGCTATATTATTTCTTTCATAATCTGATTAATAACCGTGTTGCTGAAATTCCTACTCAATATAAAATGGATGTTATTTCAGGTACATATAGGTATAGTGAGCACTTTAAATACATAAACTGAAGAGAGATCAAGAGGACTCAGAGAAAAATGTTATTTTGCCTTTTTTTAAAAAAATCAACTTTGTGAAGTACAGATGTTAAAACTGGCTGCTCTCAGTTGTTCTTTGCAGGCTTTCCATGATTTCTGCTGGATAGTGGGCAGCAGCAAAAGTGATATACCAGTTGTCTTTGGGTCTTTGTTACGCTGCATGGATAACAGATAGTGACCGCATCAGCAAGGGACCTGTGTCTCTAGGGAGAGTTTTAGTAACAAAGGAATTCCTTTATCCTCCGTTCTTCCTCGAGTTGGAACGGAAATGACTGGGATTCTTGGGTTGTTTTTCTGTGTGTATGTATGTGTGTTTGGAGGGGAAGGCAGGGG
Source organism: Galeopterus variegatus (assembly GCF_000696425.1). Taxonomy (NCBI): domain Eukaryota; kingdom Metazoa; phylum Chordata; class Mammalia; order Dermoptera; family Cynocephalidae; genus Galeopterus; species Galeopterus variegatus. The sequence continues at coordinate 288,006 of NW_007727126.1, read as the reverse complement.
TTGTGCTTCCTCCAGATGAGAGGTTTTACTTTGTCAGGGAGCTAACTTGATTACTGTCCACTAAATCTTTAGTCATTGGACCATTCTCACAAACTGCCAGAGTGCTGGCTTGGGATTGGTGTGTGCACCTTAGCTTCTGTATTGGGGCAGGGGCCCTAGTTTGGCATGGTGAAAACACCACAGGCTTTGGAGTTAGACCAGATTTATTCATTTACTAACTCTATAATTTTTGGCAAGTTATATACCTGCTTGGAGCCTCTGTTTCCTCATTGGTAAAATGGGGATAAACACATCTGGTATTATGCCTACTACATAGTAGGCTTGTAATAAATGTCAGATGCTGCCATTAAAACATCTCTTCATCCATTTATTCATTTTTATTCCTTTATTGATACTTAATTTTCCTCATTGCCTTCGATGTATTTGTATTAAGCAGAATTCTAAAAAAATATCCATTTGTTGACATAGTATCTCTTTTGGCAAAGAAAAAAAATGACTCCCTTTCCCCCATTTTGTCATGCTATGACAGTAGTAAAGAGGGCAGAAGAAAGCTGGCTTATTCTATTTGTAGGGGCAGCTCTGGTCAAAGGCTCAGATATTGGGAGGGGAGTGGCTCAGGAATGAAGCTGTGTATAGGGCAGCTTGCCCAACACTGAGTATTCTAGGAAGTTTTTGGAAGAAAGGGCTATAAGAATGAGTCCACTTGAGAGAAGATCACAAAGGGAAATAGCAGTGAGATAAATTTGACAAGTTATTATTGATTGCTCGCTGTATAGTCCTTGGGCTGCTGTGTAGAGCCAGGTTCTGTTTTGTGAAGAAAGGATGGCAGGATGGCCTTTGGAGTTAGCCCAGACCCAAGGTCAGATATTCCTCTGCAGTTCCCTAGCTGTGTGACCTTGGGCAAACTGCTCACCTGTTAAATGGTGATAAGACTTAATATGTCCTTGATTTCTACGATCCTTCAATTTAATAACACTTTGGAGGAGAGTGGGGGGAATATTTCCTCATTAAATTATTCATCATGTGTAGCCAATTGTAAAGTGTTTCCTGGTTACAGAAATGCTAATGTGATTTTTTTTTAAAAGTGCATTTTAGAAGCAAAGCAATATGGTAATACCCATCTTAGGGATGTTGAGAAGATTAATAAGATAATGTATGTTAAATGCCCATCCAAGTTAGTATTCAGTGAATTGTAGCTATTAACAACAAATGAAAGGACATGAAAAATAATTTGATTGGGAACATCTGAAGAAAGGATTTTTTTTTTGTCCTTTTTGAGACCGGCCGCACCACGCTCAGCCAGTGAGCACAGTGAGTGCACTGGTCATCCCTATATAGGATCCGAACCTGCAGCGGGAGCGCTGAGTGCACCACGGGCTCGGCCCTGAAGAAAGGATTTTAAACAACGAGGTCATAATGTGACCAGGATCTGAAATAGGACTAGAATGAGAGGGAAGAAAATGAGATAAAAGTTGAAGTGATGTTACGGAGATAAATGAGTGTGTATATGAGGAGAAGGTTACAGAAAAAAATTTTTTTTGTTTATAGTGATAACTTTGTGGTACTATATATGTTTCATTGTGAACAGAGGGAGTATGGTAATCATATGGGATAAATTGACTCCTATGCCATTTTCTGGACATATTACAATATTTCTAAACTTGTTGCTATATGAGGTGCTAATCACAATTAAAAAGAAAGCATTGGCTAACTCACAGGTAAAAAATAAAAATAAAAAACAAGTGTTTTATTTTTGTTGTTTCGTTTGTTTTTGTTTTGTTTGGTGAGGAGGAAGGCTGGCTGGCTAGGGACTTACTAGATTATTAGTTCAGTTGCCTGGACAGGAAATTCTTTGCCTACATTTCAAACATCTTATGTTTTGACTAGAGTGATACAGAATTTTTTAGCTCTTCTTTCTTTCTTTTCTTTTTTTTTTGCCCCAGGTCCAGCAAGACTATGAATCTCTGTTCCAAATGCTTTGCTGGTAAGTGCAGAAAAAGGGTTTTTAATTTATTTTTCTTTTTCTTTTGGTTGTTTCTAAGACTATCTAAATCATTTGGCCTTCCTTTGGATTTATGTGTGAGATTTTTCTTAGCTGGTATGTTAAAGCAGTTTCTCCTCACCAGTGTGCTTCATATATTTGCCTAGGACTGTTGAAACAGTGTTCCCTGAGTGAAATGCAATCTCATGTGTACTTGCACCAAACAGACTTTCCTTGGTTTACTGTTGTTGGTGTACAGTGTAATTGTAAAAATGCGTGTGTTTTAAGTAGGGTAGTAAATATTCATCACTAATCGTGACTTGAATGATTAATGGTGAATATTGATTTACCAATGAGAATACAGAAAGAATATTTTCATGTTGGAGTCAGGAAGAAAATCATCCTGGCTTAGCCCCTTCTAATCAAATCCCTCATTGAAATCACCTTGGGTAAGTCACTTAATCTCTTTTGATGTTAAATTCATCATTTGAAAAATGACAGACTTGGGCTTGATGTTGATGCTTTGGTTGACTCCTTGAATTATAAAGTTGAAACCTACAACAAGCAAACGGAAAGGACATTGTTGGGTGGGAGGGAGGAGAGGGTGGAGGGAGGGAGGTTTCGGTAATGGGCCATAATAATCAACCACATTGTATATCGACAAAATAAAAATTTAAAAGAAAAAGAAAAAAAGAATTATAAAGTTGAAACCTTCAGTTTCTTTTTTAAAGGAACTTTCTTATATGAAATAAGTAAATCTTTATTTATTAGGATATGTTTAACTTTTTTTCTTTATTCATATTGTCCAAGATAAACAAAGCTGGACACCAGTTAAAGTGGTAAGGACAGATTTTAATCAGTAATATACTGTTGCAGTAGGGAAGAGAGTCCAGCATGTACTGAACTCAACTTTGGACTGAGTGTTTTAAAGGGAGAATGAGGGAGTAGGGGAGGTGGGAGAGGAGAGGCGGAGTAGAGTCCGGATAGTAAAAAATAACAAAGAATTGGTAAAATATGCTGATTAGGCCAGCTGTGTCTGCTAGTTGGCAATTATCAAACTTAGGATTCTGTCCTCCTACAGAGACTGGGAGATAGAGACTCTGTCCTTCCTGATGATTACATTTTGAAGGAATGGCTTTCAGGTCCTAGAGACACTCAGGAATTGTAGGAGATACATATGCATCTCAAGGGGATAAAGGAAGGATTCACAATTGTAAGCCCTTTTTAGTAAATGATCTAAGAGGGTGGTCAGGGTCTATCTTCAGGTGCTACAGTGAATAGTAAATTCTTTCCTCAGACTTGAGCTTTAAGAGGCAGACACTTTAAGGGGTGCTAGAGTCATGCTTAGGGATGTAGACTTGAGCTGTCAGAAACTGTTGGTAAAGGGATTCAAAAAATGATTATATTGTATAACATTGAGTGTACTATTTATCCTTATTTGAGCATCCCATAGTGTACACAGGTATTGATTGATTTTAAACTCTGTACCCCGCAGATATGTACAATCAACTATGTTACAATAAAAAATAAGTTAAAGGAAAAGTAACTATATTAGTGTTTAAGTCTTTTAATGTGGACGGAGGGGGTGAACAAATCATCTGTGTTGAGAGACTATAGTTTTCACAGGCCTAGGTTGAGGCCTAGTTGAGAAGAGAGCCTGGCTAGAGTTTGATTAAAGAGAGATTCTTTGTTAATTTTCATTTTCTATTCATTATGCTATTTGGGCAAGGAAATAATCATAGTAAAAGCTTTAGACTTTTACTTTTGTGCCTAAACTAGGAGGTAGGTGGAGAGGAGGTGGGAAGGTTTTGAAAGCTAGCAGTTTTTATCTGTTCAAAGTTTGGAATTTGTCCAGTAGTTTAGGTTTTTAAAAGAAAAGAAATATTGGTAAGTTTGGTTTTTATCCAATTTTTAACAGTATATGTCCTGTGTTAAAGGACTGTATTCTGCTCTCACTTTGCATATCTACAGTTACAAATATGAAGAAATGCTTCCTCACCGATTAGAGTTTAACTTTATATATAGTTAAGATGAAAGTAGCAATGAGAAAAAATACATATTATATTGTATATCTGTCTCCACATAGAGATCCCCCTTGTAATGTAGTAAAGTAAGACTTCGAGAGAAGGACAGGCACCTTTGAATAAGGTGACTCACATCAAATACTCATAAAGAACTGAATCATGTCTCTAAGTGAATATAAAGTTTTAAAAATTACCAGTGAAGCTAGAAGTCAGCCATAGTTTTTGTGTTTCTTTGGACTATTATAGTGGTTATAATTATTTGTCTGAGATGATCTGTGTCCATTTACTTTTTACACAGCTTTGCTACTTTTGCTTTTTTTTTTTTTCCTGACCAGTAAGGGGATCACAACCCTTGGGATGGTGTGGTCTGCACCACGCTCAGCCAGTGAGCGCACCGGCCATCCCTATATAGGATTCGAACCCGCGGCCTTGGTGCTACCAGCGCCACACTCTCCCGAGTGAGCCATGGGGCCAGCCCTACTTTTGCTTTTAAAAGTATTAAGAGAATGTTTTTTAGTTTGTAAAGAAAATACTCTTTTTTCTTTTCTCTTGTCCTTATCCCCACATTCCTGTTTTCTCCAACAGCAGTTGCATGAATGACAGATAACATCCTGCTTCCTAAAAGAGCATTTGGTATTATTTTTGAAATTTAAAAAAAAAAGAACTTTAAAAATTGAACTTTATTCAGTTTTTTGAATTGAATAGAAATATATTTATTGAACTTTAAAAATACGTAGTGGCCAGCTATTCCCCCCGCCCCCTCAAAAATATATTATAAAATTATAAAATAAACAATGTAATTTAAAAGATAGAAAATCACTTTTACAATAGCTATTGTGTTCCACTAGATTACTTAAAGAGAATTTTCAAGATACCTTTTCAAAATAAATCTGTATGGTGAAAAACTGAGTTTGTTATAACTTGTTTACATAAAATTGAATGAAATGAGGGGAAAAAACATTTAACATTTTGTTGAGTTATATACTAGCTGGTGTGTTGGGTACTGTGGGCGCTAGTAGTTTAAGGTGAACATTGATAACTGTTTTGCGTCTGATGAAATATTCTGCTAAACGTTAAGCACATACCCCCTCAATAACCACCATCACTTTAGGTATTTTCCCTTTTCTTTGTAAAAGATTCCTGTGCTATTTGAGGAAGGAAATGGAATAAGAAGGAAAGGGAAATAAATATATTGAGAATGAGAGTTACTAAAAAAACCATTGAAATGTTAGTTGCTCATAAAATATATACCAAGTAATAGTGTTTTTTCTATATTATTAAATGTCTGTATCAGACATTTTCATGTGTGTGGAAGAGGGCCCAACTTGGCTGGATTTGGTGAAGGCTTATAGCTCAACCAAAGTTCTTCTCTTTGAAATGGGAGGTTATTATTTTTATTTTTATTTTTTGACTACTCTCTTATCTTGCACCCTGGTTTGGCCTCTGTTACCTTTAAAGGCTGAAAATGTTTAAGACCGTTTAGAGTTTTCCTCACAAATGTGTAGTATACTTCTTTCTTATTAGCCTTAAAGTGCCTTTGACCTGAAGACCTTTATCAGCCACGATTTGCTTTTCTTTTTTTATTATTATTATTATTATTATTTTATTATTTTTATTTTATCAATATAAAATGTAGTTGATTATTATGTCCCATCACCAAAACCTCCCTCCCTCCTCCCTCTCCCCCCTT
>NW_007727126.1:261476-277305 GCF_000696425.1 Galeopterus variegatus | reverse complement strand
GTATCACAGCGCACACTTCTCAGGGTCGCGCTGTCTCCTGGCACGGCCGCTCCAGACCCGTCGCCATCAAGGATGGCAGCTCATGCTGGTGTTTGGAATAGTTTGGCGGTAGTGTTTTGTTTACGGAGCTGTCAGGTTCAAAGGAAGGTGCAAGAGTCTGATTAGAATGGCCTCTGCAGAACTGGTTTCCAAATAGAAAACAGATGCTCCTGTGGGGTGACCTCTTTATTCCTAGGATTCTGGGACAGCTGCATCTGGCATGGGCTTCAGGCTGCTTCTGTTCGTGGTGGAAAATGGCAGCAGCTGGTGGGTTCAAGCAGATCACATGGTGAGAGAGGAAGCAGGAGCCAAGATTTTCTATGTCAGGATCACTAGGCCATTTAAAGGAAGTATTCTGGGCGAGCACCAGGAAATAATTGACTTGAGTATTATGATTTGGGGAAGTATGGATTTAATTAAATTTTAAAATTTATTATTAGTATATTCATTCTTACAAATCGTGATATTTCTTTATGCTCTTTACCTGACCTGTCACTTCCCACACCCCCTCCCTCCCCCCCATCTCCAGTATCCTCAGGATTGTTCTCTCCTTCTGAAAGTTCAACATATTGTTATGGTCTTTTCTTTCTTTCCTTCATTCCTTCCTCTTTCTCTCCTTCCCTTCTCCCTTCCCTTCCTCCTTCCCTCTCTTCCTTCCTTCCTTCCTAGCAGCCAGTTATGAGTGAGAACATGTGGTATTTCTCTTTGTCTCGCTTATTTCAGTTAACATAATTTTCTCTAGACTCATCCATGTTGCTGCAAATGGCAGAATTTCATTCTTTTTCATGGCTGAGTAGTATTCTATTGTGTATATATACCACATTTTCCTTATCCAGTCATCCATTGATGGACACTTAGGTTGGTTCCATATTTTGGCTATTGTAAATAGAACTGCAATGAACATGGGAGTGCAGGTATCCCTTCAATATGATGATTTCCTTTTGGATATATGCCTAGTAGTGGGATTTGCTCGATCATATGGTAGTTCTATTTGTAGTTGTTTGAGAAGACTCCGTGCTGTTTTCCATCATGTCTGTGCTAATTTACACTCCCACCAACAGTGTAAAAGAGTTCCCCTTTCTCTGCATCCTCACCAGCATTTGTTATGCTCGGTCTTTTTAATAATGCCCAGCCTAACAGGGGTGAGATGATATCTCAGTGTGGTTTTGATTTGCATTTCTCTGATGACTAGTGATATTGAGCATTTTTTCACGTACCTGTTGGCCATTTGTATGTCTTCCTTTGAGAAATGTCTATTCATCTCCTTTGCCCATTTTTTAATTGGATTATTTGGTTTTTTACTGTATAGTTGTTTGAGTTCTTTGTATATTCTGGGTACTAATCCCTTGTTGGATGTATAGTTGGCAAATATTTTCTCCCATTCCGTAGGTTGTCTTTCCTATGTTTCCTTTGCTGTACAAAAGATTTTTAGTTTGGTATAATCACATTTGTTTATTTTTTTCTTTTGTTGCTTGTGTTTTAGGGAGTCTTATTCATAAAGTCTTTGCCCAGTCCTATTATCTGGAGTGTTTCCCCTATATTTTCCTTAGCTAATTTCATTGTTTCATGTCTTATATTTAAGTCTTCGATTCATTTTGGGTTGATTTTGGTATATGGTGAGAGGTACAGGTCCAGTTTCATTTTTCTGCTATGGATGTCCAATTTTCCCAGCACCATTTATTTAAGAAGCAGTCTTTTCCCCAGTGTGTGTTATTGCTGGCATTGTCAAAAATCAGTTGGCTGTAAGTATGTGATTTGATTCCTGGGTTTTCTATTCTGTTCCATTGATCCAAGTGTCTGTTTTTATGTCAGTACCACACTGTTTTGGTTACAATAGCTTTGTAATATAATTTGAAGTTGGGTAGTATTATACCTCCAGCTTTATTTATTTATTTATTTTGCTCAGGTTTGTTTTGGCCATTTGGGTCTTTTGTTGTTCCATATCAATACTTGGATTGCTTTTTCTATTTCTGTGATATGTCCTTGGTATTTTGATGGGGATTGCATTGAATCTGTAGATTGCTCTGGGTAGAATGGACATTTTCACAAAGTTAATTCTTCCCATCTGAGAGCATGGTATGTCTTTCCACCTTTTTGTGTCCTCTTTAATTTCTTTCAGTAGTGTTGTGTAGTTCTCATTGTAGAGATCTTTCATCTCCTTGGTTAAATTGATACTTAGGTATTTTCTTTTTTTGGCAATATTGTAAATAGGCTTGATTTCTTGATTTCATATTCTGCTAGTTATTGGAGTATAAAAAGACTATTGATATTTGGGTGTTGATTTTGAATCCTCAACATTAATGAAATATTTAATTAGCTGTAAGAGTTTTTTGGTAGAATCTTTAGGTTTTTCTATATATAAGATCATGTCTTCAGCAAACAAGGACAGTTTGACCTCATTCTTTCCAGTCTTGATGCCTTTTATTTCTTTCTGTTGCTTGATTGCTCTGGCTACTACTTCCAATACTATGTTAAGTAGGAGTGGTGAGAGTGGGCATCCTTGTCCTGTTTTTGTTCTGAAGGGAACAAGATCATTCCCCATTCAGGATGATATTGGCAAATGGTTTGTCATAAGTGGCTTTATTGTATTGAGATAATTTCCTTCTATACCTAATTTGTTGAGAGTGTTAATCATGACGGGATGTTGAATTTTGATGAATGCCTTTTGTGCATCAGTTGAGATAATCATATGTTTTTTGTCCTTAGTTTTGTTGATGTGGTGCATCACATTTACTGACTTGCATATGTTAAACCAACCTTGCATCCTGGGATGAATACCACTTGATCATGGTGTATAATTTTTTTGATGTGTTGCTGTAATCTGATTGCTAATATTTTGTTGAGGATTTTTGCATCTGTGTTCATCAGGGATATTGGCCTGTAGTTTTCTTTTTTTGTTGTGTCTTTATCTGGCTTTGGTATTAGGGTGATGCTGGCCTCATAGAATGAGTTTGGGAGAATGGTTTCTGTTTCAGTCTTTTGGGAAAGTTTGAAGAGAAGTGGTAGTAATTCTTCTTTACAGGTTTGATAGAATTCAGTTGTAAAGCCATCCAGTCCTGGGCTTTTCTTTGTTGGTAGATTTCTTATTAGTGCTTCAATCTCATTGCTTGTTCTTGGTCTGTTCAGATTCTCTATTTCTTCTTGGTTCAGTCTTGGTACTTTGTATGTATCCAGAAATTTATCCATTTCCTCCAGGTTTTCATATTTGTTGGCATACATTTGTTTGTAATAGTCTCTACCGATTCTTTGTATTTCTGTGGTATTGGTTGTAATGTCTCCCTTTTCCTTCCTGATTTTTGTTATTTGATCTTTGCTCTTTTTTTTTTTTTTTTTTGTTAACCTAGCTAATGGTTTGTCTATTTTACTTATCTTTTTAAAAAACCAACTTTTTGTTTCATTGATCTTTTGTATTGTTTTGGGGGTCTCTGTTTCATTTACTTCTGCCAAGATCCTGATTATTTCTTTCCATCTACTACTTTTGGGATTGGATCATTGTTGTTTTTTTGGTTCTTTGAGGTATAGTGTTGGGCCATTTATTTGAAATCTTTTCATTCTTTTGATGTAAACATTTATTGCAGTAAACTTCCCTGTTAATACAGCTTTTGCAGTATCTCATAGGTTTTGGTATGATGTATCTTTATTTTCATTAGTTTCAAGAAATTTTTTGATTTCCTGTTTAATTTCTTCTTGGACCCATAAGTCACTCAGGAGTCTATTGTTCAGTTTCCATGCTCTTGAGTAGTCTCCAGAATTTTGCTTGTTACTGATTTTCAGTTTTAATCCATGGTGGTCTGAAAAGATACTTGGGATGATTTTAGTTTTTTAAAATTTGCTAAGACTTGATTTGTGAGCTAGTATGTTGTCTATCCTGGAGAATGTTCCATGTGCTGATGAGAAGAATGTATACTCTCTAGTTGTTGGATGAAGTGTTCTGTAGTTGTCTGTCAGGTACAATTGGTCTAAGATGCAGTTAAAATCCTGTGTTTCTTTGTTGATTTGTTTCCTGAAAGATCTGTCTGACATTGAGAGAGGTGTGTTCAGGTCACCCACTATTATTGTATTTAGGTCTATCTCATTTTTTAGGTCTAAGAGTATTTGCTTTACATATCTAGGTGCTCCACCGTTGGGTGCATACATATTTATAATTGTCATGTCCTCTAATTGGATAGATCCCTTTGTCATTTTGCAGTGGCCTTCTTTATCTCTTTTTATGGTTTTTGGTTTGACATGTATTTTATCTGATATAAGAATAGCTACCCTGGCTCATTTTTGGTTTCCGTTTGCATGGTATATCTTTTGCCATCCCTTCACTTTTAGTCTGTGTTTGTCTTTATAGGTGAGGTGGGTCTGTTGAAGATAGCATATAGTTGGGTCTAGCTTTTTAATACAATCAGTTAGTCTTTGTCTTTTGAATGGGGGGTGTAATCCATTTACATTTAGGGTTGTTCCTGATAAGTATTATTTTACTCCTGTCATTAAATTGCTTTTTGTTTAGATGTTTTAAACATCATTTGTCCTTTTCTTCCTCTTTTTTCATCTTCAGGGTTAGTTGAATTTTTGAGGTGGTATATTTTAGCTTCTTTCTCTATCTTGTTTGCATTTTGGCTTTAATAGTGGGGTTTGCTCTTTCTTGTGAATCCGTGACATTGATTATCATTTTTCAGATTCTGCATGCAGGACTCCTTTGAGTATTTCTTGCAGAGCTGGTCATGTGGTAGTGAACTCCCATAATTATTGCTTGTCAGGGAAATACACTATTTCTCCCTAATTTCTGAAGGATAACCATGATGGATATAGGATTCCTGAGTGGCAATTTTTTCCTTTTAGTCTTTTGAATATATCATCCCATATTCTTCTGGCCTGGAAGGTTTCAGTTGAGATGTCTGCTGTTAGTCTGATGTGGGCTCCCTTATAAGTGACTTGGCACTTTTCTCTTGGTGCTTTTAGAATTCTGTCTTTGTTTTTTGAATTTGCCAGTTTGACTATCACATGTCTTGGAGAGGATCTTTTTGGATTGAATCTGAGGACGTTTGGGCTTTCTGAATGTGAAGGTCTGCATCCCTCCCTATACCTGGGACGTTCTCTGTTATTACTTCCTTTGATAAGGTTTCGGTGCCTTTTCCTTTTTCCTCCCCTTCCGGAATACCCATGATTCAGATGTTCGTGTGCTTGAAGTTGTCTGTTAGCTCTCTTAAATTTTCTTCATTTTTTAAAATTCTTTTTTCCTTTTTCTTGTCTTCCTGTGTTACTTCAGAAAGATCATCTTTGAGTTCTGAGATTCTTTCTTCTGCTTGCTCTAGCTTGCTGCTCCAGCTTTCTGTTCTGCATTTTTATTTCATTGAGAGAAATCTTCATTTCTAGGAGTTCTGTTACATTCTTTAAGTTATTAATCTCTTTGTAAATTTCCTTTTCCATATCCTGGATATTTTTTCTTGTTTCATTGTGTTCTCTAGTTGATTCTTCTCTTATTTCTTGGAGTTTTCTTAAAATCATTGCTCAGAATCCTTTTTAGGCATCCTGAGGGTTTCTTGCTCTGTGGGGTTTGGTACTTCAGAAATACTATATTCCTTTGGTGGTGTCATCTCTTCTTGTTTATTTGTAGTTCTAGTATTTTTATGCTGATGTTTGGTCATCTGGTAGAACACTTAATTCTTCTATCACTCTGTAGTGGGTTATGAGGGGGAAGAATTCCTCCTCTGTATGTTTTGCTGGTGCCTCTTCTTTTATCAATGCAGTTGAGTGTGCAGTGGGCTGCTTAGGCTCCTGTTTGGTCAGTGCGCAGTCCTGTGCATGCTCACTTGTGCAGCCTGCATGGTGTTTTGGTGGGGCCTGCAAACCCCCTCTCCAGTGCTCTTTGATTCTCTTTATTGAGAATCCAAGGTTATTATCTAGTCTTTATAAAAAAAAAAGGAGGTAAGAGTTAATTTTACCATATTATATTTTCTCCATTCTTGTACAAATTCCTGTTTGCTGTTTTTCTACCTTCCCCATCAATCCCTCTTTCATATGTTCTGCATTTTCCTTCCTCAAATCACAGTTCTGTACATTCATTTGGAAATGTGGGTATACCTATCTCAAGACTAAGACTATTCTGTGAACAGAAGCCAGAAACACCTGCAGTTTGGATAAGGATTCTTCCACCTTTGAGTTCATGTGTTATTCTTCCCATTCGAGAGTGTTAATTATTTTTATATTATCTCTAAAGAAACAATTTGCTTAACAGATTTGCAATTTATTTGAAGTTGTGGAAATACTGTGTAAAACGTTGAAAAGGATGGCATTTAAGCACCCTTAAACATGTGTTACCAATTGATCTTGCCACACATCTCTTTCAAATTATTAAAGTTAGTCTGAGGATTTTTTTCGGTCCTAGTTTTGGCTTTTCTATCTCCTTGATAATATTCTACCTGTCATATTATCCTTCCCTTTCATTAAATATTTTTATATTATTTTGTGTATGACTTTACTAAAAGAATTAGTAAATGTCTACAATGGAAAGTAACAAAATTTCATGACATACAATTTATAGTTATGGTAAGTAAACACTGGTTGAAACATCACCTTCTAATTCAGTTTTGAAACTGTGGGTGTTGGTCACTCATTAGTGGGTAGAGAAATCAATTTAATGGATCATGAGCAGCATTTTAAAAAATTTAATAGAATAGAAAATACCAGAGTGCACTGCAAATAGTCAGGATATTGTTTGTGAAAGCTTTGAGTTGGATATAATAAGCGAAAATAACATGTGTAATGGGTTTTGATGTAAATATGTGTATATTATTGTGAAGTATGGTTTAAAATGTTTGGAACCCTGTGAATTGCAGAAGTATGGCTTTGAGAAATCTTGGGATCTCATTTTCTTTGTAAAATGGGGGGTATTTTCTTTATGTCTTTAGGCAAGGGAAAACCAGTTGATTTCTTGTGAGCTCTTGACTAGTTTGGATTCATGATTTTCTATCTGAGAGCATGAACTCAACCTGATAGCCTACTACTGTGTTAAAATACAGATGAAAAGTCAAGAATAGCCTCTGAAGGATAGTCCTGCCTCTCACAAAGGTGGAAATGATATTGCCTGTAGTGTTATTTTCTGTTTGAGTGCACATTCAGTTCATGAATTTGTGAGTTTTAGATACTCACCAGTCTGTTATTTAGGGGCATTTAGTATGTAGTTCATAACCACCTCCTGTACTACCATATTGAAACCCAGCTGTCATTAAAGCAGTGTTTTTTACGGAATGGTTTTGTTGACCTCCTAAATAAAAGTACAGATGACAGAAAAACCAAACAGGATGACCACAAGTGGGAAGGCAGAAATTTTGAAAGAACTGACTGAAGTAACTCCTCCAGTAATAAGGCATCACCACCATCACCCACAAAGCCTTGGAAATGCTTGCTGGGGGACGGAGGAGTATGGTGACTAGGAAGTAGCTATAATGTATAGATCATTTTATGCTTTGTAAGGGAGTGAGCTTGAAGGTATGTCCCAAGGGATAGAAGATTCTTTTTTTTTTTGTCTTTTGTCTTTTGTCTTTTTCCGTGTCCGGCAACGGATCGCAACCCTCAGTGTTGCCCCCGTACTGGACCAGGGACCGGCAACGGGATCGCAACCCTTGGTGCCGCTCCCGCCCCTCACTCAGCCAGTGAGCGGGAACCGGTCTGTATGTGGGATCCGAACCCTCGGGCGGGAGCGCCGCTGCGCTTCCCAAGCGGCGCACTTATCCAGTGCGCCACCGGGCCGGCCCTAGAAGATTCTTTGATTAGCACTGATGACAAATTTTCCTCAGAAGACAGACGATATATACTCAGTGTACAAAGTAACATTTGGTCCGTGGACTTTTAGACATCTGTGTTTAATTTTCAATAATTTTTGGCAATTTCTTAAAAACAACTGACACTAATATGTCTATCATTTATAGACCGAGACCAAAGTACTTCATTGAAAAATTAAAGCAGACAGTTTCTTTTAAACTGCAGACATGATTTAAAACAAATCATTCCATTAAAGACTAACTTTTAAGAAACTTGCTGTTCCATGATTCACATTAAATTGGATGAATAAGGGAGGGATGATTATTCATAGTGGAAGAAGGCTTTCCTTTTTTTGTAAAAGTAGTTACTTAAAAAGGAATACTACTAATGCATTACTGTGTTGATTTACAGAAAGGGATAAGGCTAGAAGAACTCAAGTGTAAGGGGGTTCATGTCAGTTGAAGATTAAAATGCAGATAAAACATCTCTTAAGTTATAAGCTAATAGTGAAGTTATTTTATTTTCTGGAAATTAATTTCAGTGTAACTTTTCAAATATATATGTTTCTTAGTCAGAAGATAGTTAAGGTTACATTTGTTTCATGATTAGTTATGCCTCATTATTGGTAAAGTATATTGCAGTAAATAAAATGATACAGGTATGTCATAAGGAAGCATATTCTAGTATGACTCTAGAGCCAAGGGTGTACTTATTTTTGTAGAAATCTGTTTTCAGGTGCCTATTCAAAAATGCAATCATAAACACTGGGTTCTGATATTTAACTTTGGCAAAAATATTGTTATAAGTCATATATTTCTACTACTAGCCTTTGTCACTTGGAACAAAATTAATCCTGTGTAGTCATTTAATTTTCACTTTTATTATTTCATACTAATGTCATATTGTTTTAAATTTAAAGTGGACTTTGGGGAAGGGATAAAGGTTGAAATCACCAGTATTGAAGTAGGGTTTCATTTTCCCCATTGCTGCATAATTTGTATCCAATCTGAAAATTACCAAGCTTGTTTACTGTCAAACTTTTTAAAAATCTAAATCCAAAGTGATTATTGAATAATGGAGTTCCATAATTTATGCTTTTTAACATGCCATTAGTTTGTTTGGAAATTTTTTTTCATTTAAAAAATAACATAGGGCCATGAATTAAATGCTGATTGAGAAGACTACATAGTGGTATGTGTAGTATGTTTTTAATTAGACTACATATAATGTATATGTATATAGCTGCATGGGATAAAGCCAGAAGATGATACATGAAAAATGTAATTTTGGTATCTCTGGGTAGGAGTAATTGGGGAGATTTAAATTTAAATTTTGTTCGTCTATATTCAGATGTGTGTTATTAATGTAATTGTACAAATTATACATTTTTATAAAGTAAAGTGCATCCTACTTATGTTGGACAGACTCCAGAAGTGGCTAGTTTCTGGAATGAGCAAAATAAACTTACCTGTAGCTTGCAGTATGGGGAAATCTAAATATTGACATACAAGGTAAGTGATATAGCAATGCTGGGTATAGGATGAAATGTAGGAAAACCAAAATGCTAACATTTTTCTTCAAAGTGAATTGAATTTCATGGTAATTTCCAGAAGAGGGTAACACATTCCCATTTCATGGCAAGCAAATTTTAAAACATTTCCTTATGGTTTTGTAACTCTTAGTGCTTGCAGTTGTACACTAATCTCTTTTCTGCCTCAATTCCCTTTTAGAGGGGCAGAGCAGAAGTATGATTGTAGTCACTTTTGAAAGAGAAGAGTTAGTTGTAGGTTACAGCTGAATTTTTTTGTTTTTATTTGTTAAAAAAGTCTTTCTTTTTCACTTTTCTTATGGTAGCAACATTATTAAGATATAATTCATACACCATCCAATTTGCTCATTTAAAGTGTACAACTCAGTGGTTTTCGGTGTAGTAACAGAGTTGTGGAACTGTGAACACAATCAATTTTAGATCATTTTCATCACACTGACATGAAACCCCACACCCTTTATCCGTCATCTCTAATTCCCATTACCACCCCTAAACATAGACAACCACTAATGTACTTTGTCTCTATAAATTAGCCCACATTGAAAATTTCACATAAAAAGAAATTTCATATAAAAGGAATCACAAACATATAGTCTTTTATTACTGGCTTTATTCACTTTATTCATCTGTGTTGGATTATTTGCTGTTCCTACCACTTAAACTCTGCACTGGAACTAATTTGTTGTCCTTTGCTTACTTCTAAAATGGGGGAACTTCCTGTGGGGACCAGTACTTGAGCTGTGTGGTTGGGCTAAATTGTTGCTTTGCTTCTGATTCCATGGGGAAGGCTTTTTGTGCAGCTCCGGTTTTTTTTTTTTTTTTTCCCTTTTTGTCTTTTTTCGTGACCGGTAACGGGATTGCAACCCTCAGTGTCGCGCCCGTACCGCGACCGGCAACGGGATCGCAACCCTTGGTGTCGCGCCCGCACCACACTCAACCAGTGAGCGGACCGTTCTCTATATGGGACCCGAACCCTCGGCGGGAGTGCCGACGCGCTCCCAAGTGCCGCACTCTACCGAGTGCACCACCGGGCCGGCCCGCAGCTCAGGTTTTAATGGTTGACTTTATAGGTACTTCCAGCTCTTGTGAGATCTGGTACACCTGGTTTGTGTAGAAACTCTGGGCTGGGCCTGAGTCTTTTCAGCAAACTGCACCCCCTGCAGTTCTGTATTCCTGACCAGTCTCCATTGAGTGGTCCTATGCTGATTGAGGGCCAGATCAGCTGTCCCTGCTATGCCCTAGTGTTCTCCCTGTGCGCCTGTCTCCCCCACCACCCATGCTTCCAACATTTCCCATGGGATGGGCCATGCTTCAGTCCTGTGCAGTGACTCATGGGCCTCTGAGTGGCTCCTTTTTTTCAATTATTGTGGCTCCTTGCTCCTATATGGGTCCATGGTAACCCTGTTAGTGGTCTTGCTGCCATTAGGGCCCTCTTCTCCTCTGCCACCTCCAGGCAACTCCATCTGAATGGCACAGCTGTGGCTTTTGCCAGCTCCTGCTCAGAGCGCTCAGCAGCTCCAGCCTGGAAGCAGCTGGGGCTTGAAATGGTCGGGGCTTGAGACAGTCAGAGCCATTCTTTCTTTCTTTCTTTCTTTCTTTCAATGTGGCTTCTCCTGCCTTCATGTACTCTGTAGGTCTCTCTTCCTCTTCCCCTATTGTTAGTGGCCCCAGCTTGGCTGTTGTTGCTTTTTTTTTTTTTTTTTTTTTTCCTTTTTTGTCT
The DNA here is from genome assembly GCF_000696425.1 of Galeopterus variegatus. Taxonomy (NCBI): domain Eukaryota; kingdom Metazoa; phylum Chordata; class Mammalia; order Dermoptera; family Cynocephalidae; genus Galeopterus; species Galeopterus variegatus. Next base: position 266,248 of record NW_007727126.1, on the reverse strand, counting down.
TTTTTCGTGACCGGCAACAGATCGCAACCCTTAGTGTCGCGCCCGTACCGTACCGGGACCGGCAACAGGATTGCAACCCTCGGTGTTGCCCCCGCACCTCGCTCAGCCAGTGAGCAGCCGGTCTGTATGTGGGATCCGAACCCTCGGCGGGAGCACCGCCGCACTCCCAAGCGGCGCACTATAGCAGTGCGCCACCGGGCCGGCCCTGTTGTTGCTTTTTAATAGTTGTGAATTGCTTGATTTGTGGGAGAGAGTGATGTTGGGGATTGTCTATTCCACCATCTTGACTGGAAGCCCTAATTATTTATATTACCAAATAATTTTCCATTGTATGGATATACCACATTGTATTTATCTGTTTTTGAGATGATGAACAATGGTTTGTTTTCAGTTTTTGGCTATCATGAGTTATGCTGCTGAAATATTTCTGTACAAACTTTGTGAGAACGTGTTTTCATTTTTCTTGAGAAAATACCTAGAAGTGAAATATTGATTATCAGGTCATATGTTAACTCTGTCCTGAGGAACAGCCAGACTGTTTTCCAACTGCATCATGTTTCAGTCCTACCATCAGTATACGGGGTACATCAAAAAGTTTGTGGAAAAATAAAGTTAAAGACAATATGAATCTTTCCAAAATTTTTAAAGTACCCTGGTATGAAGGTTCCTATCTCTTCAAGTTCTAGATAACGTTTATTATTGTCTAGCTATTTGAGTCTCCTTACCCTAGAGGGTGTGAGGTTGTATTTAATTAGTTCTCATTTATTTGTTTATTTATTTTGGTGGGTTTTTTTTTTTTTTTTTTGTGATAGGCCGCACGGCGCTCAGCCAGTGAGCGCACTGGCCATCCCTATATAGGATCTGAACCCGCGGTGGGAGCACTGCTGCACTCCCAGTGCCACACTCTCCCGAGTGTGCCACGGGCTCGGCCCCATCTATTTTTTAATTTTAATTTATTTTTTTCATTGTACATGTTTATGGCATACAGCTTGTTATTTCAGTACATGCATATATTGTATAATGATCTAATCAGAATAGTTAGCATATCTATCACCTAAACATTTGTCATTTCTTTGTGGTTATAACATTCAAGATCCTCTTTTCTGACAATCTTGAAATATACAATATAATATTATTAGCTATTGTCGCCCTGGAGCACTGGAATTTACTCTTCCTATCTAACTGTGCCTCTGTAACTTTGTACCAATCCACCACCATTTCCCTGGCTCCCCCCCTCTCCCCCTTTCCTTGCCCCTGGTAACCACTATTCTACTCTCTATTTCTCTTTTTTTCTTTCTTTTTTATTTTTCTTAATTGACCCATGATAATTGTATATACTAATGGAGTACAATATGGTATTTGAGTACATTCATACTATGTGCAGTGATCATATCAGGATGCCCAGTATATTCATCACCTCAAACATTTGTCTTTTCTTTGTGTCAGGAACATTCAACATCTTTTTGACTAGCTACAGCTGATTTTTGAGGATTTACCGTAAGAGGAACAGAATGAATCTAAAATATTTTAAGTTCTTTTTGTTATGCATGTTTCCTTTTAGAAATTGTAGGAACCCTGCACTCATCTGTAAAAATAGTATAAAAACAAATTACCAGGCCGGCCCGGTGGCGCACTGGATAGTGCGCCGCTTGGGAAGTGCGGCGGCGCTCCCGCCCGAGGGTTCGGATCCCACATACAGACCGGTTCCCGCTCACTGGCTGAGCGAGGCGCGGGAGCAACGCCGAGGGTTGCGATCCCGTTGCCGGTCCCCAGTCCGGTGCGGGGGCAACACTGAGGGTGGCGATCCGTTGCCGGACACGGAAAAAAGACAAAAAAAAAAAAAAAAAATTACCTACTCCAGTGAGTGAAATTTTGTCAGGACAGTGGAATCTGTAAGCTTGTCATAACTTGTTTTTTCAAAAAAGAAAGGCAGCTGCTGCTCTTCAGACAAAGCATTTGAATAGGGTATTTCTGTCTTTGTAATTCTGTTGAATTGATTATTGTCGTATACTCTTTCATTTCTTTGAAGTTGAGAGCCCAAGAAAGATTACTCAGATATAACATACATTGGTCATATATTAGTTAAAAGAGTACAGTTCAACCATTATGTGTCTGTTGGTGGTTATCTGTCTGGCAGATGGCATCTGAAATTCAGAATGTTACAGAGTAATATAATAAACACCCACAAGCCTTCCCAGAAATAACAAATATTAATGTTTTGCCTTTTTCTTTATAACAGTAAAAAGGGCACTAAATCTCACAGATAAAGTCTTCTTTTACCCCAACTATCTACTTCACACCTCAGAGACACCTACCGTCCTCCTTATCCTTTTGTTTATACTTTTAATTATGAATGGGTGTTTATATAAACAATATATGATTCTGTTTTTAAAATCTGTAAGTGGGGGCCTGCCTGGTGGTGCACTGCTACAGTGCACTGCTTGGGAGCGCGGCGGCACTCCCGCCGAGGGTTCAGATCCCACGTACAGACCGGCCGCTCACTGGCTGAGCGAGGTGCGGGCGCAACACCGAGGATTGCGATCCCGTTGCCGGTCCCGGTCCGGTACGGGCGCGACACTGAGGGTTGTGATCCGTTGCCGGTCACGAAAAAAGACAAAAAGGAAAAAAAAATCTGTAAGTGGTATGTTGCACTAGTCAATCTACAACGTGTATGTTTTTAAATAATACTCTAGAAACTAATTACATTGACACGTTTCTCTTAATTCATTTTAGCCATAATATGCCATTATAATTAATGTCCGAGGTTATCTGGAACAGTTTCAGTTTATGCTTTTTGTGCCAGTGAAAACATTGATAGCATTTCTTTGTACTCCTCAAAGTGTCCCAGTTTGGTTGATAAATTTATTGGTGACCCTCCTTATAATATGCCCCAATAATTTATTGATAAATTTGTCTGTTGATGGACATTGAAGTTGTTTTCAACTACTGTTTCTGTACCAAGGTGGCAACTCTCTTTTTTCTTTTAATACTTGCTTGAATATGTTAAAGACTCTTCCTGTATTAAAAGCCCTGTTCTTTGGGGTATAGCGTCCTTGCTCTCAAATGACAGCAACATTGCGGCAGCAGGTCCTTAACTGATTAGCAGTGCTGGACTGTGGCAAACCTTCCTGACATTCAGTCTGTAGCTGTCTGATGTCTTATTAATAAGCATTTTTAAATTATGTGGTTAATTATTATGCTAGTCAAGATAAATTGAAGATGATGTTATGGAAATTGTGTCAAAAATAATTGTTTCATTTCTAATGGGAAACAAAATGCTCAGTGCTGTAAGTAGCAGAAAAGTAGCTTCTTTTTTAGGCCTTACATAGAAAAATTAGGACAATGTGTCAGAGTATTATAGGTGAGGTGGAAGAAATTTAGTAGTTACTGGATCTTTTAAGGTAGTTTGGTCTGTCAGTGGCTTTATTTCTGCCCACATGTTGGTCTAACGCTGTGGTCTTCCTAGTGGTACACAGGATTATCTGTTAGGCCAGGGAGAGAATATGTTAGAATTTCTACTTAAATTATCATACTTTAAATATTAATCTTATTGGTAACTGTATTAGTTTTCTAAGGTTGCCATAAACAGCCACATACATGGTGGCTTAAAACAAGAAAAATTCATTCTTTTGAGTTCTGGAGGCCATAAGTCTGAAATCAAGGTATCAGCAGGGTTGGTTCCTTCTAGAGTCTCTGCAGGAGAATTCATTCCATGCTCTCTTTGCTTCTGGTTTGCCAGCAGTCCTTGGAATTCTTTGGCTTTTATACGCATCACTCCAGTGTCTGCGTTTATCCTCACGTGGCCTTCTGCCCTTTGTCTCTCTATTTTTTCATTTTCCGGCTCCTAAGGAAAAATGTCATTGGATTTAGGGCCCACCCTTATCCAGGATATCTCATCTAGAAATCCGTAGTTACATCTGCAAAGACCTTTTTTCCAAATAAGATCACATTCACAGGTTCTGGGTGGACATATTTTGGGGGTGGGGGCAGGGATGGGGCACACCATTCAATGTATGGCAGGAATATGTAACTACTTTTAAAACAAACAGACATGTAAGAGTGCTCAAATTTTATATTGATGGTGCACCTCTATCAAAGAAGCTTGGAGACCCTTAGTTCTGAGAACTGCTTGGGTTGGATATGGTTGGCCTCTTTTCATGTAATTAAGACAACTCTCTATGACATGAAAAGCCATTTAAGAGTTAACTGCTAATACTTCCTATATTTTATATTTTCAGTAGACTAATTCAGTCTATATCAGAATGATCAGGCTTAGGTTTATGGGCTCCCTTTTAGGCTTGGCAGGAATATGAATGACTATCAGATAGACTCAGGAAGGAACTATGAGCCGGGTTTTTTTTTTTTTTTTGTCCTTTTTGAGACCGGCTGCACCGCGCTCAGCCAGTGAGTGCTGTGAGCACACCGGTCATCCCTATATAGGATCCGAACCCGTGGCAGGAGCACTACTGCACTCCCAGCGCCGCACTCTCCCGAGTGCGCCACGGGCTCGGCCCTATGAGCCGTTTTTTGTGCTTCATTGGCCTTGGCTCCACCAGACTACACATACTTACAGTATTTCCTATTCTTTTTTTTTGTTTTTTTTTATTTTTGGCAACGGATCCCAGTCCTCAGTGTCGCGCCTGTACCGGACCGGGACTGGCAACGGGATCGCAAACCTTGGCATCGCGCCCGCACCTCACTCAGCCAGTGAGCGGGAACCGGTCTGTATGCGGGATCCGAACCCTCGGCGGGAGCGCCGCCGCGCTCCCAAG
>NW_007727126.1:222117-261330 GCF_000696425.1 Galeopterus variegatus | reverse complement strand
ATTTTTTTTTTTTTTTTTTTTTTTGTCTTTTTTCATGTCTGGCAACGGATCGCAGTCCTCAGTGTCGCGCCTGTACCGGACCGGGACTGGCAACGGGATCGCAAACCTTGGCATCGCGCCCGCACCTCGCTCAGCCAGTGAGCGGGAACCGGTCTGTATGCGGGATCCGAACCCTCGGCGGGAGCGCCGCCGCGCTCCCAAGCGGCGCACTGTAGCAGTGCGCCACCAGGCCGGCCCAGTATTTCCTATTCTGGCTGTTTCCTTTGTGTGTGAATTAGGGGGTTATGATGAGGTTGCTTTTTGACACATTTTCTGGTTATAATCCACTTGCATCTAATTCTTAGTCCTCAGTATGGATGGTAAATAAAAAGGTAGTACATTATTTTTAGGCCATTGATATATAATTAGGATATTATCTTTAATGCTACAAAATTTTCTATCATTTAAATGCCCCAGTGCTTAGCTGTTCTTACAATATAAGGTGGATTTTATGGTAATAATCTTAACTATTAGCAAAGATTTGTTTTAAATTTCTTAATTTACTTTTAGACTAAATATTGGATATAGAGGAGAAAAGACACCTTACAATAAGATTTCTGGTTTGGAGAAAAATAAAAATGGTACATAATATCTTAACCAGGGAATGCAAAAAGAAAGATGCTCAGTAGTGGAACAAGAATTATGGTTTGTGAAAAAAGATGGAGGAAGGGTATTGACAGTTATATCTTTGTTTTTTAAAAGTCAATAAAATGAAATGAAGTAACTGCAATACTAAGATTGCTGCAGTCCTTTTATATTATTAAGCCTTTTTGTACAATATTATTTCATCCTTACAACATTGGTGATTTTATATGTTTTACATAAAAGGAGACTGTTGCTCAAATGGATTAAGTCATGTTCCCAAGATTAAATAAATTTTAAAGTGAAGAACTGAGATTTGATTTTAGTGTTTAGATTCTAGTATTTATCCTCTCTAATATTTGGTGTTATTAGGAGTGAAGGTAATAGATTTAGATAGGATTGCACTGTGAGGATATAGCTGTACCATTGTTTTGCATTTTTGTGTAGGTCAAGAGTATACAGTTTTCCTATGCTCTTTTCTTTTAGTTCAGTTGAAGTTTGTTTCTAGATATCCAGGGAAAGTGAGAGAAACAGTATTGGCAGCTTCACAGAGTAGCTAATTTGGGAAAAGGTATGCATGTGTGGTGGGGAGAGTGTTTTTATCTAATGCATTTTTTATTTTGATGGTGAGATCTTCATTTCTTAACATCTTTCTTGTTCATATAACTTTTAGCTCATTAACCTTGCTCTCTGCACTGCGTAGTGAAGTACCATTTCTAATTTAGTCTCCTGTGTTTAGCTTCTCAGAAGATTTTTTTTAAAATGTTTGGAAGTGTGATTTAATTGCAGAGCTGTTTGCACATTGTCAGGGTGAAGGTGAAGATGAGTTTCATATTTAGACAGTGCATCCTGCAGGTTTCATTTGTTAAACCTTCTTGTTGGTACTCCCATTCCCTCACACGTGTGTGTCTAATAGTGTTGAAAAAAACTCTTGTTTTTTTGTATCCATATTTAGCAATTTGATCTAGTTATGGAAAAACCTGCCCTCTGCCTTATGTATTTGCTCATTTGGAAACCTTGCATAGTTTATAGAGACAGTAGTGATTTGTTCCCAAGCCTTCCTGTGGATTTTGTTCCATATTATAATCTAATTCCACCACCCTGTCCCATACTCCTGAACCATTAATTTGTACATTTCGATGCAGTTTGTTTCATCCTGTTTTTGTAATCCAAACTGAATGTAACATTATAATCTAATTCCACCACCCTGTCCCATACTCCTGAACCATTAATTTGTACATTTCGATGTAGTTTGTTTCATCCTGTTTTTGTAATCCAAACTGAATGTAACAAGCTGTGTGCTTTAGGGACCTGGTTTGCCTTGCCAATTAGAACAAAGTGGTTACTGAGAAAGAGTATGTTTTAAATAAAACATGGCACCTCTGAGTGGGACTGACACTCATTTGGGAATAAAAGAGATAGTTTTAACTCTTTGACTCACAAAGAGGAGGCATTACTTAAAATCAGTACTTTCTTCAGGGAGAAAAGGATAAAGGTTTAACCTCCATAAAATATGGTTTTGTAAATTTCCTCATGTGACTAAATATGCTTAAAAATTTGTCCTTTCAAACCCACTTTTTTCTTCATGATCATTTGAGATGTGTTAGCAAAATTCTCTAAATTCCTGAGTATTTAACCAGTGGCTGCTGCAGTTAGCTATAGTAGTCTTCCCTTTTCTTCAGGGGCTATATTCCAAGACTCCCAGTGGAAGCCTGAAATCGAGGATAGTACTGAACTATAGTAGTCTTCCCTTTTCTTCAGGGGCTATATTCCAAGACTCCCAGTGGAAGCCTGAAATTGAGGATAGTACTGAACCATGTATATGTATATGTATATGTATATGTATATGTATATGTATATGTATATGTATATGTATATACTCTATTTTTTCCTACATATATATACCTATGATAAAGTTTAATTTCTAAGTTAGGCGTAGTAAGAGATTAACAGTAATAATTAATAAAATAGAACAATTATAACAATGTGCCAGTATCACTACTCTTGCGCCTTTGGGCCCTTATTAAGTAAAATAAAGGTCACTTGAATACAAACACTGAGATACTGCAAAGGTAGATCTGATAACCAGGATGGCTAGTACATGACTTACAGGTGGTGGGTAGTGTACATAGCATGGATATGAGGCATGAATCACGTCCCATGTGAGATGGAGTGGAAAAGCACCAAGATTTCATCACACTACTCAGAACGGCATATAATTTAAAACAAAGAATTGCTTATTTCTGGAATTTTCTCCGCAATATTTTTGGGTAACTGGAACAACAGAAGGCAAAATCACAGCTAACGTGGGACTAATGTATTCATGTTTAGCCTCTTTTTATTTTTCTAATATACCAAGCCAAGTTTTCAATGTAATAGAGACATTCCCTTCCTCAAAGATACTTAAAAATTATGAAGATGAGGGTAAGGCTTTGCAGTCTTGTATGGATATTATTTTATTTTCAGATGATAGTAGAATTTTGAGCCATTAATGACTTAAGATATTTGGAAGTTTAGCTGCACTTTCATCAAACAATTAAAGCACAGATGTTTTTGAGTAGACCTTCATAGGCTAATAGTTTACTAATCACTCCATGGAGAGACCCTCATAAGTTGGTTCTGCTATCGTATTTGTATCTGTCTTAAAAATAGTAGAATTCTCTTTTTAGCTGATATGTCAAATACACTCTAGAATTTGGCATTCACACAAGGAAAGCGTGGAGTTGCTTATGTTTTTCTATTTTCCATAGGACTTATTTTGAAGAACAAAGTAGGATTGTATCAAAAGTTTGAAATAAAAACATGAAGGGGAAAGTTAGATGGATTTAGGCAACATTTTAGTATGTATTAACCTATACAAGCAAGAGAGAACAAGAGGAATATATCTATGGAACAGTTCAGTTAAAAAGTATGTATGAATACACTGTTGGGGGAATAAAAGTTTTCTGGAAAAATGAGCTGTGTACTAGAGGAGGAGGCTGGTTAGACTAAATTAAACCAAACATACATTTCTGACACTGTCCTATGAAAGTCTTGCAAGGCCTACTGATGGTTTGAAGTCATTATAACAATATTATTAATTGCCTAATACTTCATTTCTGAAGATTTACACCCATATTGATAATACTTTAAATGTGAAGGTATAACATTTGAGTGAAGGTATTAAGGCTTTAATCTGCTGGCATCTTCTCCTGTTTTTAACCTGTTGCTAAGGTAACAGCAGGACAGATAATTTTGTTTGATATTTGATATCTGTAGAAATCAGTGAATTTGTTAGCTTTGCATAAAGTGACAATAGTGTGTTCTTTGATTCAAATGGTTTAGGATCCGGTATCTGTTAATTTCTATACTTGAAGCAGAAATTAGTATCAGGAAGAATTTTTCTCAAAAATTTTAACACAGGTCTTAGTCTTGTAATGGCAAATGAAAGGTGGATTGTCCATTTCTTCTATGCCCATTCAGTTAGACAATGTATGTCATGTATTTTGTAACACTGTGTTTGTTTTCAGGAAGTCTGGGTGTGTGAGTCCAATTAATCATGTGATCATAGGAAATGGGGATCATAGAATATTTGAGTGGAAGGAATCTTAGAGCTTTTCCTGTCAAAACACTTGTGCTCTTTCCAAATGTCTACTGAATTAATGAGTTTCAAAGTGAACTGAGATGATAGGGGTAATGTGGCCTGTTTTTTCATCTTTTTGTGTATTTCAACCGCAGTTTTCTCTCTCCTTCCAATGTGACTATGCTATTTTAGTAATCTAGATGAGCCTAGAAAGAAATCTGTGACAAAGTCACAGCAACCTTTTTATTTGTAGATACTGCTAAGGGGTTATATGCCTTTTTTCTGTGTACTGTCTGTTAATTCATTTGTTGATTGTCTTGCAAAATAACTTGTTTATTCATTGTTCAGTAAAGTTGATAAAACTGTCAACTTTGTGTATGCAATCCTATTATATGTTTATTACAGTTTTTTTAAATCTTAAAAATTTCTTAAATATAAGAGGCTTGCATTTTATAGGAAATTTTATCCCATATAGCAATTAAATGAAGCACTAAAATGTCCTAAAAATGTTTTCTGCATCATTAGTGCCTTAAATCCCCCCAAACTTGGTAAAAGTCTTTATTTTTTAAACTCAAGATATATACGGTATTTCGTGTCCTAAGATGTATACTCTGTGGAAATAGATCAATTAAATGAAGCACTAAAATGTCCTAAAAATGTTTTCTGCATCATTAGTGCCTTAAATCCCACCAAACTTGGTAAAAGTCTTTATTTTTTAAACTCAAGATATATACGGTATTTCGTGTCCTAAGATGTATACTCTGTGGAAATAGATCTTTTTTTTATGGTGTTCCTCTATCAGGTAGCCTGGTTTTATAAAATATCACAAACCAGGCAAAATTCTTCTCTCAAAATCCTTGAAAGGCCCTACAGGAGGAGGAGCTTAAAAAAGAGAAGAGAAAAAACTTTGAATGCTTTCCTCATGTCAAAATTTTGTTTTCATTAAAAGGAAAATCAGAAGCAATAAATCTATTTTTCTTTTGTGATGACTGAGGTCTTGTGTTTTGACCTATAGTGGGTGTCACATGGAGATGGTATCTCTTAAAGCTTAGGTAGCAATTTAAGAACTTTGGTAATAATAGTGCTGGGTACTTCATATTTTGTCTTTTTGGCTGTGGGGAATCTAGAAAAATAGCAAGGGAAGCAGATAATTTTGGACAATAAGAAATTTTCTATTGGAACATCTTTAACATATTCTTATTTTACTTATCAGTGGTAATCACTTATTTTTGGACACTAAATTTTATAACCTTTGTAAAACAAAAAAATGAATGTATTGTCTAAAACACTGTTTTATATAGTTGTCATATAAAATATCTGACTTTGCTTTAAGCAGACTTTTTCCTTTTTTGGTTTAATATTCTGAGCCTATGAAAAGCACAGCTCTTGCTTGAGTGTGCGTCAGACACCTGGACAGCTGAGGTACTGCTGGTTACCAATTCTTGTTAAAATTCAGTGAGTGACTGTAGTTGCATAATAAATCAAAATTCTGAGAACCAGCCCCATGCTAATATCAGAGTGTTTTTTTCGGTACTTAAAGGGCTGGTGTGCTTTGTTTAGTGTCTCCACTGAAAGGATGCCTGGTACCTCTGTGTTAGTTTTAAATGGAAATAAATGCAGGGTGTTCAGTGCTGAGATTCAGAGTGAGAGAATGATGGGGAACATAAAGGCACACAAGCTTTTTTTTTAAAAAAAAAAAAAACTGCAACCAAGGGAACCTTTTCAAAGTATATCATAAAGGTCAGTTTTCATGTATTTCTTACTTGCGCTCTGTGCGACTGAATGAAGGCAGTTTCAAATTTCTGATTCATTAGATATTCACTATTAGTCAGGTTTTTGTGAACACTTGACATTGTTAGCTCTCTTGTCTTTTGTGTGCCCCACCCTTAAAATAGAAAACAAAGATCAAGTCTGCATTTACAGAAGCCCTTCCTTACAGCACTGTCTTATATAGTTCAAGAGATCATATCTTAGAGAAGTAATTGTTTGAATTTTTCAAAAAACAAAATTAGGATTTTTTTCTATTTCTTTGTGCACATTTTAAAGTTATCAAGATACTCTTTCTTGATAATTTAAAGTTGTGACATAGTCTTTTTATTCTTTTGCGCCCTGATCATGGTTGGAGGAGAGGAAAACATTAACTTTTTTTGACTACTGTCTTTTAAATTCACCAGTGCTTTAATTTCTCACAGCATTATCAAAGAACTAATTTTTATACTGCTTTGGAAACTAGCTTTAAAAGTGTTTTGCTACTACATGGATGAACTTTGAGGACATTATGCTAAGTGAAATAAGCCAGTCACAAAAGGACAAATACTATACTATTCCACTTACATGAGATACCTAGAGTAGTCAGATTTATAGAGACAAAAAGTAAATTTATAGAGACAGAAAGTGGAAAGGTGAGTGCCAAGGAGAAGGGGGGAACGGGGGAGTTGTTTAATGGATATAATATGAATTTCAGTTTGGGAAGATGAAAAAAGTTCTCGAGATGGGTGGTGGTAATAGTTGCACAACACTGTGAATCTCCTTAATACCACTGGAGCTACATACTTAAAAATGGTTAAGATGGTGAATTTTATGTTATGTGTATTATCACAATTAAAAATAATGATTAAAAATATTGTGTGATTTTGGATTTCTAGTGCAGTTTTGTTCTCCACATTTGCCAAGGATCTTTCTTTCTTCAAATTTCTTTTGAAAATCCATAATTAATAAGAATTGTTAATTGTGAATATTCCTTTTTGTCCTATGCAACCAGTAAACTAGTCATCTGCAGTAGAGAACAAAAATAAAAATATTTCCGGAAATAAATAAAGATGAGAATTGAAAACAATTTTCAATAGTTTCCCCCCCTCCTTTATTTATTTGTGTAGATGATGCCATAAGTGTTGTATATAATTAAATCAAAGAAGGTATTATGGCTTTGCCTTTGAGCAAGCTACTTAACCTGGAATATCAGTTTCCTCATTTGTCAGGTTGGGGTCATCATACCCCTCTCTGGGAATCAAATTAGATGATGTAGATGAAATCTATTTAAAAAGTATTTTATTAAACATGTACCCAGTTTTAAAAGTCAAAATCTTACATGTAACAAAATGCCCCCCTCCTACCTACTCTTTAGTTTTCCCTGAAGTAGTGACTTTCAATTTTTTTTGCTGTTTCTTCTAAATTTATATTTCTCCATATTTGTGATTAATATACATACATTGCTGGTTTTTGATTTCTCATTTTTAGACATTTTTAATGTTTTGTTATGGTTAAAGCCTTTGCTTTCTTATACCGTCTTTTCCTACCCCCACACAATATTCATAGTGAAATTTTGGGTTAAATAATTCTTCAGTATTTACATTTTTATGGATATATAAATATTGTAACTTACGGGGCATTTTAACATACTATGGTATATCCTTTTCCTTCTTTTCTATTTTTCTTCTCGGGATTTTTCAGAGATCTTTCTGCTACTTTTAATTTTATTTCATTGTGTTTAAAAGACATATTTTGTATGACCTCAATTCATTTATTAGACTCGTTTTGTGGCCCATGGTGTCTGTCTTGGCAAATGTTTTGTGTGCACTTGAAAAGAATATGTATTCTGTTGTTGTTGAGTGGTGTGTTCTATAAATGTAAATTAGGTCAAGTTGGTTGATGGTGTTATATTTGCTATGTCTTGGTTGATTTTCTGCCTACTTGTTCTGTCAGTTGTCAAGAGGAGGGATATTAAAATATCTGAATATAACTGTGGATTTTTCTGATTTTTAAAAATATTTCTATCATATTTTGCTTCATATGTTTTGAAGCTGTGTTACTACTTGCTTAAATGTTTAGGATTTTTACATCTTTATGAATTGATCCTTTTATCATTATAAAATGACCGTCTTTATCCTCGGTAATGTTATTTGCTGTAAAATGTTATTTAAGATTAATTAGCCACTCTAGCTTTTTTTTGATTAGTGTTAGCATGGTATATCTTTTTCTTTTCTTTACTTTTAACCTGTTTATGCCTTTATATTTAAAATGCACTTCTTGGGGCTGGCCCGTGGCTCACTTGGGAGAGTGTGGTGCTGATGGCACCAAGGTCGCGGGTTCTGTTCCCTATATAGGGATGTCCGGTTAGCTCACTTGGGAGAGTGTGGTGCTGACAACACCAAGTCAAGGGTTAAGATCCCCTTACTGGTCATCTTAAAAAAATAAATAAATAAAATAAAATGCACTTCTTAAGAAAGAAAAAAGTCTTGCTGTTTTGTCTATTCCAACAGTCTCTACCTTTGATTTGGGGGATTATTTCTATTTAAATGTGGATATTGGTATGATTAGATTTAAATTTATCATTTTGGTATTTGTTTTCTATTGGACAAATAGAAATTCTGTTCTTTGCTTTTCCTCTTTCCCTACTTTCTTTTAGATTAATTAAACATTTTTTTATGATGATAGATATATCTCCTCTGTAGATTTCTTTTTATTTTAATGCTAATTTTAAGGTGTAGTCTTTAATTTCTTACAGTCTATCTCAAGTGATAACCATAATACTTCACATATAGTATAAAAAACTTATAATAATATACTTTCATTTCTTCCCTCCTGACCTTTGTGTTGCTCTTGTCATACATTTTTCTTTTGCATATTTTATAAAGCTTTTACTACATTGTTACTTTTTAAATTTCATTTTTTTTTTTTTTGTCTTTTTTTTTTTTTTCGTGTCCGGCAACGGACTGCAACCCTCAGTGTCGCGCCCGGACCGGACCGGGACCGGCAACAGGATCGCAACCCTCGGCGCTGCGCCCGCCCCTCGCTCAGCCAGTGAGCGGGAACCGGTCTGTATGTGGGATCCGAACCCTCAGCGGGAGCGCCGCCACGCTTCCCAAGCGGCGCACTGTAGCAGTGCGCCACCGGGCCGGCGGCCCTACTTTTTAAATTTCAATAGTTAGATTTTAAAGAAATTTAATTAAGAAAAAAGTGTATATAGTTACTTATGTTATAACTGTTCCTGTTGCTCTTGACATTCCTTTGTGTTGATCCAGATTTCTGTCTGGTATCCTTTTCATTCTATCTGAAGGATTTTTTTTAACATTTCTTAATAGTAGAGGACTACTGGAGATGAATTCTTTCAGTTTTTGAAAAAGTCTTCTTTCAGCCTTTACTTTGAAGATGTTTTCACTGGATGTAGAACTCTAAGTTGAGTTTCCCCCTGCTACCCAGCACTTTAAAGATGTTGCTCTACTGTCTTGTCTCTTGAAATGTTCGTGATGACATATCTATTATCCTCATTTTTGTTCCTCCATATTTAACATGGCTTCTTTTCTCTGGATGCTTTTAAGATTTTCTCTTAATGGCTAGTTTTGAGTAACTTGATTATGATGTGCCTTGGTGTCATTTTTTACATGTTTCTTATGCTTGAGATTCATTGAGTTTTTGGACATGTAGGCTTATATATTTCATTAAATGTGAAAATCTTTTGGTCATTGTTTCCTCAAATATTTTTTACACCCCCCACCCCCACCCCTTTTTAGGATTCCATTTACAGGTATATTCAGTCATTTGAAGTTATACCACAGCTAACTGGTGCTCTTTTTTCCCTCTCTTAGTTCTCTGTATTTCATCTTGGAGAGTTTCTATTATATCTTCATGTTCACTAATATTCTGCAATTTCTAATCTCCTGCTAGTATCATCTAGTGTATTTTTCATCTCAGATGTTACAGTTTTTTCATCTCTAAAAGTTTAATTTGCATCTTTTATATCTTCTATGGCTCCTATCTAACTTTTCAACATATAGAATATAATTTTTATATGTTTTAAAATCTTTGTTGCCAATTCTAATATTTGTGTCAGTTCTGGATCAATTTTGATTGAGCTATTCCCCCTCATTTTGGGTCATTTTTCTTGCTTCTGTTAATTTTTTATTAGGTATGCTCTGTTAATTTTTTATTTGATATCAGACACTGTATTTTGTCTTGTTGGGTATTGGATATTTTTGTATGACTGTAAAATTTCCTTTGCTTTATTCTGGGATGCAGTTAAGTATTTGGAAACAGTTTGATCTTTTGAGGTTTGATTTTAAAAATTGTGAGGGACCCTTGAACAGTTCTCAGTCTAGGGCTAATTATTCCACGCTATTGAGGCAAGATTATTCTGTGTACTCAATCCAGTGTTTTTTTGAGGATTTTAACTCTGCTTGTGGGAATAGACACTTTCCCTGGTCCTTTGTGAGCAGCTCGCATTGTTTTCTGTAATCCTTTCTGGTGGTTCTTAGCCTGTAGCTCTTTCCTCACATGCTTTGATCAATACTCAGCTAAATACTCAAAGGGGACCCTTTGCAGGTATCTTGTATTCTCCCTCTTCCAGTATTCTATCCTGCAAATTCTAGATGCTTTGGTCTCTGTGGACTCTCAGCTCTGCCTCTTCAACTCTGGGAGTTTGCTGGCTTTACCTGAATTCACCCACCTTACCAAATTCCTGTTTCTAAGGGGAGTACTGTTCCTTGTGTCTGATATCTAATGTCTTGAAAACTGTCTCATATATTTTGCCAGATTTTTGATTGTTGAAGGTGGGCAGGTAAATCCAATCTCTCTTTCTTCATCTTAGCTAGAAGTGGAAATCCTCTAGAGAATCTTTATAAAATTAGTAGGAAAGTTAAAGGATATGCTTTTTAGTTCTGGGAAATAGAAAATCTCAAATGTATCGAAGATTGGTTGATTTTTAGGTACTCTCTGGTGTCCTGTGAATTTACGTTGCCCTTCACTTTTGTGATATATGTACCTTTCATTCCTGTTGTAACAGACAGAAATGCATTCATTGTACTTGAGCTTTTAAGAAGAGGGAGCTCCCCAGGTAGAAAGGCTCAGTGTTGGGTCATGGGAACAGAACAGTGGGTACATGAGTGGAATAAGTGTTTTGGCTGAGAGTGCCCCACAGTTCTGCTCTGAGCCAATAACTATGATAAGCCATTTAGGATCTTAAATAGGGAGTTTAATGGTGTCATTGCTTTGATGTACTTCAAGGACGCAGTATAGCTTAATGAATGAGAGCTTGAGCTCTCAAGTGCCACTCTCTGTGGTTAGACTTGTGCAACAGGTATGATAAAATCTCAGATCAGGGTAGTGTTTGGGAATGGGGAGCAAGGTGTGAATCTAAATTGCATTGGGATAAAAAAATCCATGGGTTCTCCAAAGGAATCAAGAAGAGGAAGAAATAACTTTGACTATAAGGTTTTCAACAACTGCAAGAATAAGAAATTGATTGCCCATATGTATGTGGGGGGAGCAGTTTGGAGGTGGGAGGTGTTGAATTTGGTTTCAGACTCAGTTTGAGGTAATGTGGGAACTGCATATGTTCTGTAGGGTACTCAGAATTTGGGACTGTGCGAAAGGTCCAAAATCAATTTTGAAAAGTTGCCACATAAGATGAGGTCATTGCACACAGCTAGTGTTCATTACTCGTTTGAAAGATAAAATAAACTAATAGGGTTGAAGCTTATTATTTCGGGGCACTAGTTCTAAAATTTGAGCATGTTCCTGGTAGGGGAGGGGGTGTTGTTAAAATACATACTGCTGTACCCCACTCCCCAGAGTTTCTCATTTAGTAGGCCAGAGCCATTTGTGTGTCTAACAAGTTTCCACATGCTGGTCTGAGGACCACACTTTGAGCACTGGCTTAGGGAAATGAATATAGAAGGCACAAAGGAGTGCTGAGATTCCTGGGGGAGGAAGAAGAAAAGAAGATAAACAAAGTCACAGAGGTAGTGACCATTACTCACTAGTTGACACTAAGGACATAGATTCTAGAAAGGAGGTATTTCAGGATTTCAAGCTTAGGAAATAAATGGTATCAAGTGAAGTAGAGAGATAAAAATGAATGAGTAATGAGTATCAGATTTAATGGATAATATTGTCATTTGTGACCTTAGTGAGCAGTGTTTATCTTTGTGGGGTCACAAGCCTTTAAAAGTTTAATGAAAGTTGTGGATTCTCTCAGAAAAATGTACACGTGCCTGTAGTTTTACACACGCTTTTAAGAGGGTTCATAAATTTTATTGAGGTCCTTGGGTCCCAGATGAAGAACTCTGCTTTAAGGTAGTCTCATTAAGAGTGGTAGGTGTGGAAACCATATTTTAAGAGGGAAAGAGCAGGAAAGAAGGAAGTAATTTTAGAAATGAAAGGACACTTCCTCAAGATTGTAAAGATGGTTGGGACTGGACTGGTGATTGTGCAGTTTGCTTAAATGGAGGTCCTTAAAATAACACTTTGGCAGTCTGCACAGCTACCTGAGTTTTTAGGGATGTGTACTATGAAAAAATATAGACTCATTTCAGAAAACTGAAATGACCCATGGCTTTCTGACTTCCTTTCCTGGACACTTGTTTCTCTGCTGCTGTTAAACTCTGGTGTGGTCAGAACTGTTGACTGTGTTTGAGATGGTTCAGTCTGAACAGTCTTTCTGTCATGTATTAAGCAAGTTTCCCTTCTTCCAGGAAAAACATTATTTTTTCTACAAAAACGAATTATTTTTCTATCACTTGCCAATTCTAGTGGAAACATTTAGCTATTTGTTGTATCCTTGGCCTAATGCTCTGGAGTTGACATCAAAAAATTTTTTCATTGAATTCTAACTCTTTTTTTTGTTGTTCATGGTGTTGCCTTAGGCAAATGACTTAAATTTCTTTGAGTCTCAGTTTGCTGTTTCGCTTAGTGAAGATGGTGATAAATCGCCATACAGGGGGTTTGTAAGGACTGAATAATTTTATAAGGCCCTTAGTAAACTATGAACCTATACATATGTAAGTTGTTTCTTATTAGGCACAGTGTAGTAAAGTATATTGGTAAGCAATGCTAGGGTGGTCTAAATTTGCTTTTTATTGAAGCAGAAAATTAGGCTGTAGTGTCCTGAAACTAGAAGCTGATGTGTAAAAAATTGTTGCACAGGTTTTAAATAAATGAGTAGAAAGAAAACAGTTGCCAGCTACTTTCTGTCTAAGAAGTGTGGTAGAACTCTACCCTTAGTTGTCAAGGAGATGTGATCTAGCCTAGGAAACTTATCAGTACTTTCATATGCTAGTTGAGCACAGACTTAGACCTAAATGACAAGGAGAGGAAGCTGACCCTGGTAAATATTCCTAGTGAGATAATTTGTGTGTATACCTTTGGAGAAAACTCAAATGTGCTGTGTATGTGACATAAGTTGTTATATTCTATGATTTCTTTCAATATGTTTAGTCCAAAAATATTGTACACAAATCAAACAGGGTGAGACGGGGCAGATCAATGTGATAGAAGATAAAATTAAATTTTTTTTTTTTCTGGAGGAATGAATTTATAATATGACTGGACAGAAAAGTAATCATAATATTTTATTTTTATTTTTTATTCTTTAGTGATGTCAATTTAGGTCTGTAAATTTTCAGTATAAAAATAAGATTTTTCAAAAATTGCTCATTTAGGTCTACTTTAAACCACTATATGTAAATAAGATTATTGTTTATAATACTACACCATTTATCATTACTCTAATTAGCAATACTGGAAGCTAACTATTTGACCTGAGATACTGAGTACTTGAATTGACTTTTACTTAGAAAAAGAGTTGAACTGACATGGTTCTAACAATAAAAGTTTGGGATGAATATGGATCACCTTTTCTTCCACACTCATGACTTCTAAGAAGCCTTGCCTGGCTTTTCAAGGCCTCCCAGACAGGCAGATATACCTTATGTTTACATTGCTTGTATTTTACAAAGGTAAATTTCCGTAGGGGCAGATGTGAATTATGTTAGAATTTCTCTACAAAATTTGCTATATGTATTTTTCAAGCTTTAAGATGACTGGCCCCTATTACTTGCATCTGCAAAGTGAATTCTGAACCTTAGCTTAAAGTACAAAAAGGTTAAAGGGATAAAGGAACCAAAATCCTGCCATAGGTTCTAGCACCAGCATATTTCCTTGGTTCAGTACCCATTTGTTGGCATCAGTGAAAGCAGTACTTGGTGAAGAACTAAAGAGCTAAATCCCTGGTAAGTAGAAAGGAAATAGTGGGTACTGAGGTGTGGTATTCTTGGCAGCCCAATTTCACTTTCAAAATTCTTTCAGATACAGGGCTTTGGTTTTGTGCTGCAGCTCTAACCAACATGATGCAACACTGCCCAATGCAGTATAGTGAACCATACATAAAATCGAGGTTCAGTCTAGTTCTGTGACATGAATGTGCAGCAACAGAACATGTTGTTTCAACATTATTAACGCAGTTTCTCTACTGTAGTGATGGATTCCTGCAAATGCGTTTAGCCTGACTTCATCAAAATAGAAATGTTAGCATTGGTAATCATATAGATGGCTCCAAATCCAGGAGTTCTGTTCTACTGTTATGTGCACAGTGTTAAAAACTTATTTTTAATTAAAAAAAAAAAAACATTTAGAGCTTAAAGTAGTTAACATAACCATGTATTTTTTATTGGTTGTGGTAGTATTTTATCTGTATTGTTTTACCATTCAAATAATGTCAGTTTGAATAACATGGATGCATATTATGGATAGAAACAGTAATAATTTCATATAAATGGTCAAATACATAAACATATAATCGTTGAATATATAAGAATTTGATGTGAACACTTTTGGATCTTACTAAAAGACCCTATACTTGTAATTTTTGCTTCTATAAAAATGAGCATTTTCTGGAGCTGCTTCCTGGTTATATCTGTAGTTTGAAAGTGTTTCCATTAAGTTAACTTTTATCTTCCAGATCTAGAATTAAATTGAGACTAAATACAGACGTGTTCTTCAGGCTTCTAATTTAAACTGTTTTCTTCTTGAGAACACTTATAGCCTGGGCCTCTGAAACTTGAGGAGTGTTATATGGAAATAAATTGCATTTGTTCAAGGGATAATTTTTTTGAATATCTGCTGTGTTTATTGTCTTACATTAAGCACTGTAGAGAGAGATGAATATATATAGTTCCTACTCTAAAAGACCTTAACGTCTAATTGGGGGGATAGGCATAAGCATTGAAACGGCAGTACAATAGTAGACCCTTGAAATTTGTGGGAGATGTGTTCTGAAACCTTCAAAATATAAGTGTAGTATATATTTTTCTTAGTTTGCTTAGCTGTAAAATGGGGACGATAATACCCTATCTCTCAAAATTGTTCTGAGAATTAATTGAGATTCTTTGTTAAATGAAAACAGTAAAACCACATTGAGCTGGTCTGCCTAGACTCACTGACTAGCCAAGTAACTCATGCCTGAAGAGTTGTCCTGCAACACAGGCAATTAAAATTCATACTTAGCAAATCATTTATTATGTACGATGAACCTTGAAACCCCAAACGCCAAATCATCAAATGCCACAACTTGTGGCACACGTTTCAGGTCTCTGTTTCCAGCACACATTCACATACACTTTTCACTCCCTGGACAGAAGGTGATGGGGAAGTACCATCAGTGATGTTGGCCTAAGCACGGCAACTCCTTCCTTTTGCATAACTGCTCACTCTCTGTGAATTACATCCTCTTAGCATGTACATACACTCAACTAACCATCTCAGAACCTGATATCTACCTTCCCATGTGTATGCCTTCTCTTTATTTAGAAGTTTAGGAAAGGCCGTCATATTTACTTATTTTGATTCATTCTAGGTACAGAAACTTCCTTTATCAAAGTTTTTACTTATCTCCAATTAAATGACAGTCGTCTACCCTGAGAATTCTTCCTCCTCTTCTTTAAAAAATTAAGGTCTTGGCTGGTTTCTAGTTTTTAGTCTTCCCTCCTGCCTCATCAGTAATACTAAAAGCTTCTCCTGTGATGGTTTCTAGTCTGCTTCTCAATGTGGAAGCCTCCTTCTCTCCCAATACTTTCTTTCTTGGGCTTTCTGCTCCTTCCCCTCTGAACCTAGAATTTAATAACATTGTTCTATTGATCTGGGTGTCAAACCTATCCAAGATTTCTCCATTGGATGTAGTACTCTACCATACCGCAGCAGGATAAGTCAATGATGCAAGGTACATAAGAAGGATATGTAACTGCATGTTTTCCTGTAGTATTCTCGAGGTCTCAATTATGAGGTGTGTTATCTTCCTAATCGTACTTTTCTGTAAGAATTGTCAACTGCTTTGACTTGGACCAATGTTCCACTATTAAAATCCTTTTCTTATCTTGTTTGTTCTGTTGTAATTCTATTTTTCCTTCTCTTCCATTCTTTCCTCCAGTTTTCCTACCTTCCCCTCCCCTAACTCCTGCAAAATAACACAAACCCTTGAGTCCAAATCTTTCCTCAGACCTTGTGGACTCTTACTATCTTCTCAAGAATCAGGTGATGTAATATTGTAGGAGAAATAGGAACTTTGAAGTCCTGCTCTGGCCCCTAGCTATTATATGTGGATTCACCCAGGTTCTGTGTCAGTTGACTACCCTGCCATGCTACTGGACTGGAAGGGGTGCCTGATTCATGAGGTGTAGCAGGCCCTTAACCTCTAACATTTGTAGCTCCTGGGAGAAATGTGAACTTCTTAGAAAATCAGAGGGAAATTTAAGCCAGTGATTGGCAGGTATACTTGGGCTGGGCTCTCTTTGATTGTATACAGTTTGAAGCATAAGACCTTGGCAGAGAGAACAAAATAGAAGCACTCATAGTATCAGTGACTGCACAGCCAGCAATCTTTGGTTTCTGATAATGACCTAGTTCCTGTTCTTGAATCCCTGTGAGGTATTCTTGTGACTATCTACTTTATCTTTACTTGAGGCAGCTTAAGTGGATTACTGTCACTCTTACTATGGAGCCAAGCCAAAACACCCATGTTCAATGAACAACAACTGGTTCTCATGCATTCAAGAATTCCTTCTCTCATTTCTAAGTAAATTGACAGTTTTCTTTTTCTACTTCGTGGTTTTTAAGACCCTATGGCTTAGTGATTAAGGGTTTAAGTTCAGAAGTCAGACATATCATTTCCTCTGCAACTTGGATATGTTGTATGGCCTCTCTGAGCCTTGGTTTTCTCATTTGGAAAATGAGGGTATTAATAGGACTTAGCTTACTATGAGGATTTAGTAATGTATTGTGTGTAAAGCAAACAATATCTAGCATGTAGTAAGTGCTCAGTAAATGTTAGGTTATTGTACACAAATGTAGGGTATGGAAATCTTAGTGTATTGGTTTTCAAAGTGTCTGTGGTAAAAGACCAATTCTTTTTTTTCCCTCAAACTGTCACAATCCTGTACTTCTTGAGTACGATGAAGATGAATTACAGTACTATATTTAAAAAACCACCAACAGTAAAGACTTAAGTCCTGATTTTTTAATATTATATTCAAAAAAGTTATTCTGCCAAATTGTTATAAAATTTCCTAAATTCTCATCCTTAATATTTCTACTTAATATAGATCAGTAACAATTAGCAGACTGGCACTGATCCGTGGACTACCCTTGAGTTACACTGTCTTAGTGCATATAAACAATCTTATAGAAAGCAGAATATTTGTGTGCTAACATGTAGTTGGGGATTAAAAACAGAAACATTCTTATAACATTAATAATAAGAGGTCAGTAGTTCAAATCCATTTCTTCACCTGGACAGCGTATGGAGGACATCTGAGGCCTCTAGAATACCTGCTTTGTATGATTGTTTTTCCACGGCTTCCCAGGTGATAGAGTTGTCATTCTTTTCTTTTCCTCTGAGTTGTGCAGTTCTCCCTTAGTTGCTCGTTAGTTTAGAAATAAGAAAACTCTGCTCCCTGAAGACCAGATAAGCATGCATTATCTTGGACAATCACCTCTGCTCAGTAGGATGCTGAGTACTGCTGCCTTGTACAGTGAGGTGAAGCAATCACTGGCAGTGTGGTCAAAAAAATAACTTTTTGGATACCTAAAGCACAACCTCAAACCAGACTGCATGGTTGTAGACAAAGGGGGAACCATAGAGGAGCTTCGTATTTGTATTTTTCTTCTTTGCAAAGATATTGACAGCCCATGAATGTGTGGTATAGAATTGCAAACAGCAGTTTCTAGAAATAGCAAGTTTGATTGACCACTAAAAGTCTGCAAAATGCTAGATGTGGCCAGAGTTGGATATTCTCTTCCAATTATTTTGGGGGAAACTAAGCATTATCAGGTTTTATGTTCAGGGAAATTATAACTTTCAGTTAAAAAGCACATAAGTGCCAGGCATTGTGCTAAGCTATCTGATAAACATATCTCAGTTAATTCTCACCATAGATTGATCCCCAGTATTCATTGAACAAATAGGCTTAGAGAGATTAAGCAACTTGCTCAGGGCCTTATAGTTCATAAGTGGCAGAACCCGATTTTTAATTCCAAACCCCTAAGTGGATTTTCTTTTTTCACCTTAAAAAAAAAAAAATCACATTTTTCTGGAACATTTCAGAGTAAGTTGCCAACCTGATGCTTTATCACTCCCAAACACTTTAGTGTCTGTTGTCTACAAGAACGGTTTTCTATATAACTAAAATACAATGAACAAAATCAGGAAATTAACTTTGCTATGTTGCTATCATCTAATTCCCAGACCCCATTCAAGTTTGCCAGTTGTTCCAATAATGTCTTATATAGCATATGTTCCCATAATACCTCTTTATTTCCTTCTGGAACATTTCCTTAGTCCTTTCTTGACTTTCATGAACTTGGTACTTCGGGAGATTACAAGCTAGTTATTTTGTAGAATTTCTTTGATTTGGTTATGTCTGTTTCATGATTCAAGGTACATACCTTGAGGAGGGAGGACTATAAGATAAATGATGTTCTTCTCATTGTGCCATGTCACATGACATACACTTTCACTTTGACCCATTACTAATGATGACCACTTTGACTGCTTTATTAAGGTGATGTGTGCTGGGCTTCATTACTATAAAGTTACTCTTCTTGATTTTGTAATTAATAAATGCATGGGAAAGTTCTTTAAAATTACGTAAATATTCCATCTCCATGACACTTTATTTACTTATTTTTTAAATTTGTGTCTTTATAGATTTATAGTTCTCTATTTTTCTTAGTAGATTATAATCTATTACAGTTGTCTATTTTGAAGCCCATATTGTCCCAAATTTGGCTAGTGGGAGCCCCTTCAGGCTCATTTCTGTGTCCATTTTGACATGTCCCCACCAGTGTTCAGTATTTTCTTGCTTTTTGGCACAAGAAGATGTTCTAAGCTCATCTTGTACTTTCCCTACCCCAGCCCTGGACAATCAGTCACTTCTCCAGGGGGGTCCTGGTTCTTTTTAGTGGAAAAGGTATTTAGAAGCCAACCTATGGGTGATTAGTGTGCTCACCACTGTTGGGTGCTACTGTTCCCAGACCCTCTTAGTTGGATACATTCACATTTACCTTTATATTTATTTCTATCTTTAAGTATACTGAAAATTGTGAATTCATATTGGTAACTCCAATTCCAATCCAGTACCACAGGATTCATTCTAGTTCTCTCCCTTTCTTATTTTGTAATGTCCTTCTCTTACAGTGAGTAACCTGTTTTCCACTATACTTAACACATTTGCTAATTGATAGGTACCCCTGTATGTTACCAGTCTCCCGTCTCTGTCACTACCTTCTTTTCTGCATGAATGCCCAGTTTTTCCTCTTGGGTTCTGGCTCCCCATTTCAGACACTTCCTCTCTTTCTCTCAGTGTAGCCACACTCCTCCCACACATGGGTTCCCAAGTGAACTTTCTTAATGAAAGTATTGTGCTAACTCAATCCTCTTATTTTGGTGTTTTTGCTGCTATGTGTAAATTGCAATATTAAAAATTCTGCAAAATGATTGTCCTGCTGGTTAGAGAACAACTAGAATATCTAAGTGGGAGGAATTGAACATTAGAGCTGAAAAATAACATTTTCTGGGATCAGCCTGGGTCAATAATTTGTATTCTGCAAGTCATCACAGAAGTAGAATTGTTCTTTTGACAAGAAATTGGGACTTAATGGGTTGTCTCTAGAAGTCTCATTAGAGATTTAAAAGAAAAACAAGTTTTACTGTTCTGAAAAGGATGTGGAATGAGGTACATTCCGGGTAATCAAGAGGGTTTAGAATGGATGGGGCGGGGGGAGGGGGGAAGAGTCTTCACTGAAAGAGCTAATTGAGCTAGGCCTAACTATAGGTAGGATATTGTGCATTCAACAAGCCGGACTGGATGGAGACTTAGATTGGGGCATACTAGATGCAGAGACTCCTCGTCCTTGGAAGGGTGAAAAAGCAGACAGTCTGAAAGAGGAGGATCAGGAGTAGGCCTGAAGCTGGATGGGGTGTCAGTTATATTTGGTGTGTGTTGTTGCATGGGGAAGATAAGCAGGAAGGTTGGCTAGTAGTTACTAAGAGGGAAGTTTTAAATCTCTTCACAATGAGAACTGGGACAGTGGGAAGAAGGCGCGTACTGCCCTAGAGTAAACCCATTCCCAAGACTACATACTTTCTCATGTTTTCTCATCAGACCAAACTGACAAGAAAACTTACTCTAACCCTGTTTTTTTAAAATACCTCAGAGTGTATCCAGTAATTTGGGGATATCATGAAACCCTACCCCGAAAATTCTTAAAGATATAATTCAGTGCAGTTAAACAAACTATATGCTATATGGAGTATTTTTAAACAAAAGAAAGTTGTATTGGGGAATCAAATATACAGTAGTGGTCAGAGTGACTTACTTACTCAGAAGAACTTAAGATATTAGGGAGTATTGAACCAATAGTTATTGAAATTTTCTTTTTTCTTTTTTTTTTTTTTTCCTTTTTTTCCTTTTTGTCTTTTTTTACTGACCGGTAACGGGATCGCAACCCTCGGTGTTGCACCTGCACCACGCTCAGCCAGTGAGCAGGAACCGGTCTCCACATGGGATCCGAACCCTCGGTGGGAGCGCCACTGCGCTCCCAAGCGGCGCACTCTCCAGTGCGCCACCGGGCCGGCCCTGAAATTTTCTTTGATTAATTGATTATTTTTTCCCTGTCCCTTCCATACGTAAATACAGTCATTTGGGAGTTATTTACTACCTGAGTAGCTGAGGTAAACTTCTTTGATGGGAACCTTGCTTAGTAAATTCTTGTATTTTTCTTTAGGAAATAATCAAATTCCCTTGTGGTTATTAAATTAAGTAGTATTATTAAAGTCAGAGGAGTTAGCAGGTTTGTTAGAATGTAGTCATTTTCAGAAGGAAAATGCATGTAGGTCAGGAATAAAAAATGTATCAGATTTTCCCTGACAAGAAAATGTGAATAGTTGGTGAATCTGGGTAAATGGTATATGGCAGTTCCTTGAATTATTCTTATAGTGTTTGAAAGTTTGAAGTTGTGTGAAAATTAAAGGTAACAAAAGATTCTGCATGCCAAGGTTCTAGCCTATTTTTTCTCATTTCCTGAGATACCAGAGAAGTCCACTCCAGTGACTGAGTATTGACAGAATTTGGTTCTGTGGCAAGAATTTCCTAGTACACTAGCACTAAGTACCACTAAGGACTGAGGACCAGGTTGTAGGCCTTGACTCAAATTTCAGTATAGGAAATAGGACTGGAACAGGATTGGAATGGAAGCTCCCAGGGATTAAAAGAAAAAAAGACTAATGCCTTAGTCTAGAACTCTCATTCATTTCTCCTCCATTCTTCCTATGATGATCCACATTGAAAAGTCGAAACAGAACTATGGTTATTAGAGGTGGAAAAGGATGAGGGGGAGCAGGGTTGGTGAGAAATTGGTTGATGGACACAAAGAATGCTTGTTTTGTAATGATGATTTGATCATCACATATTGTACACAGGTATTGATATTCAACTCTGTACCCCACAAATGTGCATAATTAATTATGTTTCTATTTTTTAAAAAGTTGGATTAATGATGTGGTTTGTGATTTTGGTATATGTGTGTTCACAGAATCTGAGTGAAGTCATCAATCAGGAATATCTTTTAGCTTTCATTTGAGTATAATTTTTTGTCTCCACTCCTCTTGTACTTTAAATTGAGCAAAGTACTTAGGTTATGTGGTTTTTTTGTAAGCCATCTAGTGCCCCAGACCTTACTTATTGTAATTAATGCACTCTTATTGTATGCATTCAAGCACATTTTGTAAATGAAGGAGATGCTGTTCTGTGTACCTGTATGAGGGAATGAGTCCTGGGTTGGCCAGTGTCTTACTAATTGAGAATAAATCTTTGATTTTGATACCTGCTGATTTGACTGCTTTCATTTTTCTTTTTTCTTTTTTTTTTTTTTTGACTGCCTTCTGAATAGCATGATGAACACATTCTTAATTTGTTGCTTATGGCTGTATGAAGTTTGCAGGCACCCTTCCTCATGTTACTAAGTTCTTCTGAAATGCATAAATCTTCTCTTGATTTATTCCAGTCAGCAGTCTGACACTTCGCTATAGGGTAAAACTATCCCCCAGAGTTTCATGTATAGAAACTTAATCTCCACTGTGACAGTGTTAAGAGGGTGTGAAATCCTATTATGGTAACCGAAAGGTGGGGCCTTTAAGAGGTGATTAGATTGTGAGGACTGAATCCTTGTGAATGGATTGATCCATTCATGGAGTTATGGGTGTGGTTCTGATGGCTTTCTAAGGAGAGCAAATGGGAAGCCTAGCTCTCTGTTGCTTGTGTCATTCCTTACTGTGTGACACCCTGCTTTGCTATAGTCAGTCCCTACCAAGGGAAAAGCCCTCACCAGATGTGTTCCCTGGACTTTGGACTTCCAAGCCTCTGAAACTGTAAGAAATAAATTTCATTTCTTTTAAAATCATTGAGTTTCAGGTATTCTGTTATAAGCAACAGAAATGGACTAGTACACACTTATTATTAAGATTTACTAA
The DNA here is from genome assembly GCF_000696425.1 of Galeopterus variegatus. Classification (NCBI taxonomy): domain Eukaryota; kingdom Metazoa; phylum Chordata; class Mammalia; order Dermoptera; family Cynocephalidae; genus Galeopterus; species Galeopterus variegatus. The sequence goes on along the minus strand of NW_007727126.1, from coordinate 238,354 downwards.
GGTGTTTTTTTGGTCATATTTTTTGTGGGTGGCCAATATGGGAATCCTAACCCTTGATGTTGGTGTTATCAGCACCATACTCTACTGACTGAGCTAATAGGACAGGTTTTTTTCCCCGAAGTGGCAGTGCTTGCTTCCCAGTATTTGCATTAGTTTTCCTCTGGCTTCATAGCAGAAACGAGAGCTTCATATTGCATTTGTATAAAATTCTTCTAGCTGATTAATCTTGTCATTATTAAATATTTGTGTCCCAAAATGATTTCTGTGTATTAGTCTGTTTCTGTTGCTTATAACAAAATACATGGAACTGGGTGATTTACAAAGAAAATGGAATTTATTGCTTACAGTTTTGGAGGCTGGGAAGTCCAAAGTCCAGGGAACACATCCAGTGAGGGCTCTATCCTGGTGGTGACCCAGCAATTCAGGGTATCACATTTCAAAAGGCAGCATAGAGTAAAAGACAGACTCTTCATGTTCCCCTTTTAAAGCCCTAAGAACCATGCCACTGACTGACATTTTTAAACCATTCACTAGGGCATGGTCCTGCAACCTAATCACCTCTTCAGGGTCCCATCTTTCAATTACCATAATAGGATTTCCCACCCTCACCAGTTAACAGTGAGAATTAAGCCTCAATGGGGGTAAGGGGGCATTCAATCTACAGCAGAGTGCATAGGAGGGAAGGAAAAAATGGAAAACCAAAGTTAGTTGTGTTCATTGAGTCTTTCTCCTGCTTCTTTCTTCTTGGTGAAACAACCTTTCTCCTATTTTTTTAGCCACTTACAATTTTAGCCACTTACTGGGCTTAGTAGGACCCAGCTGTTACACCTCACTCAGCAAAGTAATCTTTTTTTACAGCTTCTGAGGCACCAGCTGTCCTTCTAGCTGCACACACAGGATCCACATGAAGTTGGGCTTAGCACATAAACCCCACTCTAAGAGCATCAGTTCCTCAAACTGGTCTTTCTGTTTTTGTCAGCCATTCTATTTTGTCTTTACTTGCCTCTGTGAGGCTTCAGAAATGATTGATGATTTTTCTCTTAATGAAAATATGAGGGTACTTAAAATTGTGGAAGAATAGAATTAGAAGATAATACAAATCTTTCCATGAACTTTTTTGAAGTGCATGTACATCCCCAGATGTCTGATACTTATTATATATGGTGTTAGAATAAACGGATGTGGCTGTTCAGCATAAGCCAGTGAGCGCTGTAAGCGCACCGGTCATCCCTATATAGGATCCGAACCCGCGGTGGGAGCGCTGCTGCGCTCCCAGCGCTGCACTCTACCGAGTGCGCCATGGGCTCGGCCCAGAATGTTCATTTTGAGGATCCATAAAAAATTAGGAGGACTTACCAAGTATGATTTGAAATATCCAAGAATAACTCTTAGAGTCACAATAGCTCCTATATTATTTGAATAGGATTATGTAATACCAGATTGATAGATGGACCAGGTGCTGTACTTTATAACCTACCTTCCCTTTGTAAGGTTTTCAACCCTGTTAAATTATATATGACACCAGGGTAAGATTTTATTTTGGCAGAAGGTACTTAACTAAAAGAGGTAGGAGAGTGATAGATAATAATGTCCATCTCCACTATTGGTTGAAAACTGGGATTAGAGTAGTTTTGTTAGTAGTCAACTAGAGACAAGTGCTGTGAAGTCAATGATGTGTGGCTGCAGTGAAGATTCCACTTAACTGAAAATGGACCTGAATTATTCATGCAATTTACCAACACTTATATCCATTTAAAGTCATAGTTTATTTCAAAAAATCTTTGCACTCAACTGAGTTTTGTTGGCACTTCCCTCCCCTCAGTTCATTTGTCAAAGTCAGTAGATAGTCTCTCAGTATATCCATGGTTTATAATTGTGTGACTGCTTTTTCTTAGTTCTGAGATGCTGATTTGGTAAAATTATCATGATTTTCTTCTCTGTCAGTCTTTAAATATTCCAAAGGGGGCAGAACAACTTTGAGTGCCATAGATTACTGATGGTACTTTTTAAGTCCAGTAGTTTAACTACATCCAAGGTAGGGGAAATTTTATAGGATTACAAAAAAAATAATTCTGGATCCATTCTATGTTGGTATTTGAAGCTATTTTCATTTCATTGATGGCTTCAGTACCTAGAACTTTAAAAAGTATAGATTCATAGAACTATATTATCCTATTTATGAAAATTTCTGAAGAAATTTTTCTGAAGAAGTTTGTGAAAGAGAGCTACCATCTTACTCTAAACTTGGTCACTCTGGAGTAGCACTGTCTAATAAAAATTTCTGTGATGGAAATGTTCTATATCTGTGCTATCTGATATGGTAGCCACATGTGGTTATTGAAACTTCTGATGTGACTAGTGTGACTGAGGAACCGAATTTTCCATTTTATTTTAAATTAATTTAAATAGCCACATGGGACTATTAGTTTCTGTATTAGACAGCACAGCTCCGGAGCATTATTATGAGTACCTAAGCTAGAGTTTCCAAAAGAAAGTGATCACTTTGTGGTTTTCTTGAAGCTGAAAACCTAAATACTGCCAGGAGTCAGAAATTGTTCATTACTCTTCTTCGTTTTTCCATGAAATAATTTAAGGACTGTCTTCCACTCTTTCCAGTTTTTACATCTGGGGAAATTCTGAAACGTTCTTTCTCAACTACTTAGAAAGCATTTACTATAATCTTAGATGAGCAATATGGTGGCGAATATATTGTCTTATATGTTAGATTAGTTCTCTATCTCAGAGAGACAGTTTTAGTCACCTGGGAGTTTATTGCCTACTATCTGCAGGAAAATAATCAACTTTTGCTCTACTCAAAATTGCTGGACTTGGAAGTAGAAATAGCAGCTTTTGTCTTTTCACACAAACTGTTCTTCTTTCTGCTACTTCTCATACTAATTGCCTTTCCCTTCATGACTTATTTTCTCTGAAAAATTTTCTGCCCGCAAATATTGTGTGTTTTAAGAATATTTTGTATGTAGATGAATCTGGGAGTGATTGTATTACAACAGTGTTTTTGCTTCTCAAGATAGTCTTTTCAGGTTCCTGTAACTAGTACCTCTAAAGTTTGTCATTAACCCTAAGTTATTCAAGTTGTCAGTTGGAGGTTAATCATAAGTGAAACTATGTTAATTAATAGGAAATAGATAAGCATACAAAAAAATTATTTTTGATCACATATTGGGTGAAGTGAGGCATGCTTGATCCGAGAAACTGTCCAGTTAGTCATGAACTGGTGAGCTGTCCCCTTACATTTCCATCAAACTTGATGATAAACTGATTCAGTTTCCCTACTTTTGATTTCACTGTACAAAATCTATTTTTGTGATGCTTAATATAAGTAATGAAGAAAAATAACTGTTTTGCTCAAGTTCATTCTGTGATTCAGAAAAGTGGTTCTTAGCAGGGGCTGTGAAGCGAAGGCTTTTAAAAAAACTTTATGGTATATATGACACATGTATATATCTTTGAAAACATTACAGTTAAGGTAATGAATGCATTCATCATCTAAAAAAGTTTTTCTCTTGCCTCTTTGTGATGTCTCCTTCCCATCCCCACTTCACCCTTATCTCGAGCAACCACTGATTTGTTTTCTGTCACTATAGAATAATTTGCATTTTGTGGACTTTTATGTAAATTAATCATATAGTATGTACTCGTTTTGGGGGGGGGGTCTGGCTTCTTTCACTCAGAATAATTATTTTGAGATTCATCCCTATTGTTGCTTGCATCAATAGTTCATTCTTTTCTTTTGCTAAGTATTATTCCATTGAGTGGATAATATCACAAGTTGTTTATCCATTTGTCTGTTGATGGACATTTGGATTGTTTCCAGGTTTTGCCTGTTACAAATAAAGCTACTGCGAACATTGACATACAAGTCTGTATATGGACATTATTTCTTTTCTTTTGGGTAAATGCCTTGGAATGGAATGGCAAGATCATAACAGGTGTATGTTTAACTTTTTAAGAAACTGCCAAAGTTTTCCAATGTGGTTAATAACTATTTAACACTCATACCAGCAGTGTAGGGGAGTTCTAGTTTCTCCATATACCCCCCAACACTTGGTATGTTCTTTTTAATTTTAGCCCTTCTAATTTGCATTTCTCTGATGATATAACCATGGCTTTTCACATAAAGTTTATTCCATGTTTAAATTGCTCCTTCTTTCAGTAAGTTTACATAACCTCTCGTTCTGTTTCTTCCTATCTGTTCTTTAAGATAATGGCTCTGGCATAGAAGTCATAAGTTATGTGTGTAAGGTTTCTTTTCAGTGTTGTTGAGGGTAGCATGGCCCAACCCAAACAGGCCTAGGCCAGCTGAGCCTGAAGACATCTCCACCGAGCCTGCGTGATCTGACGTTTGACGTCAGAGGACGAGAGCTCCCCCTTCAGACTCCATCTTCTGAACATGTGAAAGGCCTGAGTGGGCGCAGTTCTCTGAAGGACTTCTTCAAACCTTTAAACCAATCACCGTCCCCCACGCCTCTCACCATTGCTAACTACTTTCCCACGTTGTGGGGAATCAGATCTGAGATGCAGATCTTCCGCCTTCTCACAACAACAGCGTTGTGATTAAACTTTCTTTTACTACTGCAAAGACACGTGCCTCAGTCACTGGCTTTCCTTGGCATGCAGGCAAACGGGGTCCCACTGGTTTGGTAACAATGACACTGAGCATCTTTTCATGTGTTTATTTGCTGTCATGTATTTTCTTTGGTGAACTGTCGAAATTTTTCCTCATTTTAAAATTGGGCTGTTTATTTTATTACTACTGATATTATTAATAGTCTTTGTATACTCTGGATACAGGTCTTTTTCAGGTGTATGTTTGCAAAGATTTTCTCCTGCTGTGGCTTGTTTTTTCATTCTCTTAGCAGTGGCTTTTGAAGAGAAGTTTTTAATTTTGATGAAGTTCAGTTTAACTATTAGTTCTTCTATAGATTATGCTCTTAAAGAATTTTTTCCTACATTTTCTTCAAAAAGTTTAATAGTTTTAGTTTTTATATTTAGACCTGTGATTTATTTTATGTTAAGTTTTATATATGGTATGAGGTATAGATTCCAGGGTTTTGTTTTGTTTTTTACCCTGACACCAATAGTTGAAAACATTATTCTTCACTGCATTGCCTTTGTGCTTTTGTAAAAAAAAACAGTTTAAATATATGTGGGGTTTTTTTGTGGATTGTATATTCTTTTCCATTGCTCTTTGTCTGTCTTTACCTCAGTACTTTTGATTACTGGAGCTTTATAATAATTCTTGAAATTAGGTAATGCTAATCATTCAACTTTATTCTCTTTTCAGAGTTGTTTTGGTTATTCTAGGTCCTTTTTGTTTCAGTATGGTTTTAGAATCATTTTGTCAATTTCTACAAAAAAGTCTGCTAGGTTTGTGACTGGGATTGCTATGAATCAGTAGGTCAGCTCAGGGAGAATTGACATCTTAACAATGTTGAGTCCTTCAATCCATGATCAAGATATCTTTCTGGGGCTGGCGGGTTAGCTCAGTTGGTTACAGCATGGTGCTATAATACCAGGGTCAAGGGTTTGGATCCCTATACCAGTCAGCTACCAAAAAAAAAGAGACATCTTTCTTCATTTATTAAGGCCTTCTTTAATTACTCTCAGCAATATTTTATAGTTTTGTTATGTAGGTCTCTCACATCTTTTGTCAGATTTATCTCTAAGCATTTAATATTTTAATGCTATTGTAAAGAATATTTAATTTTTTTCTACTTCTGATGGCTTGTATATTGATTTTTTGTATCCTGTAAGCTTGATAAATTTAACATAATAGTTTTAGTAGCTTTATTGTTGATTGATTGGGTTTTCTATAGAGATAATCATGATGTTTTGTGAATAAAGGCAGTTTTACTACTACTTCTCCAATCTAGATACCTTTTCTTTCTCTTGTCTGCTTGCACTTGCTAGATTTTTAGTACAATGTTGAATAGAAGTGGTGAGAGCAGATATCCCTGTCTTGTTTCTGTTGTAAGAGGGAAAGCTTTCAGTCTTTCACTATTAAGTGTGGCATTAGCTGTAAGTTTTACATAGATGCTCTTGATTAAGTTGACAGCGTTCACTTTTATTTCTAGTTTTCTGAGAGCTTTTTTTTTAAAAAAATCAAGAATGTTGATTATAAAAATTTAATGTTGGATTTTGTCAAATGCTTTTTCTCTGTCTATTGAAGTGATCATATGGTTCTTCTATTTTAGTTTGTTAATGTAGTGAATTAATTGCTCTGATTTTCAAATGTTAAACTAGTCCTTTGTTTTTTGGAATAAACCTCATTTGGTTGTGATGCATTATCCTTTTAATATATTTTGGATACAATTTGATAAAATTTTGTTTAGAAATTTTGCATCTATATTCATCATGGATATTAGTCTGTAGTTTACCTTGTAATGTCTTTGTCTGGTTTTGTTATCAGAGTAATTCTAACCTCATAGAATGAGTTGGAAAGCATCCCCTCCTCTTTAATTTTCTGTGTTTGTTTAGAATTGCTATTACTTTTTCCTTAAATGTTTGTTAGAATTCACCAATGAAGCTATCAATACCTGGAGATTTCTTCGTGGGAGGGTTTTTAACTACGAATGCAATTACTTTAATAAAGATACAGAGCTATTCAGATTATGTTTCTTCTTGAGTGAGCTTGTCTTTTAGTGAATTTGTACATTTTATCTAACTTGTATTTATGGCATAAAGTTGTTAATAATATTCCATTATGCTTTTAATATCTATTAAACTATAGTGAAGACATCTCTAATTTCTTTTTTTTGTTTTTTGGGGACACTTGAATTCCACCTGCAGGTTCAGTCCCACCTCAGGCTCTGGAGCCATTCCAGGCCGGGGGGTGGGGGTGGGGGGCAGGAGGACCGATGCAAGTCTCAGCATCAAGGCCAACTTTCTGGCTGGTCCCTTTCACTGAAGTAAGAAAATGCACATGGGTTACTTTATGGGGTCGAGGGTGGGGGTACAGAGGCCTAATGAAAGGTTACTAAGCCCCACTGGCCCTAGGCTGGAGGTCCTCAGTGATGTCAGTGTTCTTCAGAGCCTGACAGTTCTCTTCTGCCTTCATTTGCTCCTTAAGACCAGGAAAGTGAGGAGAGGCTGACTTGCCATAGCCTTTACTGAAAATTAGCTCAGAGGACAGGAGATGTTCGATGCATCCCACTCTCACGGTAAGAGCAGAGTCTGAGATGCTTGCACATACCTTGTTAAAATACCCTCAGGAAGTACACGGACTTTCAGAACTTCACTGGGTGTATAGCTTGGATGTGATTGCTCCTCCATCTGTTTCTCTAAAGGTAAGCTTCTAAAATGAAAGGGGCCTCTCTGCTTATCTAAAAGTAAGAGAGCCTCTTGGAAGAATGGGGAGAGGGACAGAGAACTGAGAAGAGGCTTTTTCTGCACTTTGTGTTTGGTACCCTGCGAGGAATGACCTTCTTTTTTTTTTTTTTTTTCTTCCTTTTTTTTGCCTTTTTTACTGACCGGCAACGGGATCGCAACCCTCGGTGTTGCGCCGGCACCGCGCTCAGCCAGTGAGCGGGAACCGGTCTCCACATGGGATCCGAACCCTCGGCGGGAGCACCACCACACTCCCAAGCGGCGCACTCTCCAGTGCGCCACCGGGCCGGCCCTGCGATTAGTTTTTGACCCAATATTCCTATAGATCAGATTAAGTTAGAAGCATAAAGCTATTCATTGACTACTTGTGCGTTAAACAAGTCACTTTACCTGTCTGAGCCTCAATTCCCATATCTATAAAATGGTAGTAATCCTATCAACTTCCTGGCTTTTATAATATCATAATGCCTTGCTCATAGTAAGAGATCAGCAAGGAGAAAATATTTACTAGTGTTGAAGACATCTCTAATTTCTTTTTTTTTTTTTTTTTCCTTTTTGTCTTTTTTTGTGTCCGGCAACGGATCGCAACCCTCAGTGTCGCGCCCGTACCGGACCGGGACCGGCAACGGGATCGCAACCCTCAGCGTTGCGTCCACACCTCGCTCAGCCGGTGAGCGGGAACCGGTCTGTATGTGGGATCCGAACCCTCGGCGGGAGTGCTGCCGCGCTCTCAAGCGGCGCAATGTAGCAGTGTGCCACCGGGCTGGCCCTCTAATTTCTGATATTGGTAGTTTGTGTCTTCTCTCTTTTATTTCCTAGTTAATCTGGCTAGAGGCTTACCAGTTTATTGATCATCTCAAAGAACCAGCTTTTGGTTTCATTGCTTTTCTTTCTTGTTCTTCTGTTTTCTATTTCATGGGTTTTCACTTTAATCTTTATTATTTCCTTTCTTTTGCTTACTCTGAATTTAATTTGCTTTTCATTTTGTAGTTTCTTTTTTTTTTTTTTTGTCTTTTTTCGTGACCGGCAACGGATCGCAACCCTCAGTGTCGCGCCCGTACCGGACCGGGACCGGCAACGGGATCGCAACCCTCAGCGTTGCGTCCACACCTCGCTCAGCCGGTGAGCGGGAACCGGTCTGTATGTGGGATCCGAACCCTCGGCGGGAGTGCTGCCGCGCTCTCAAGCGGCGCAATGTAGCAGTGTGCCACCGGGCTGGCCCTCTAATTTCTGATATTGGTAGTTTGTGTCTTCTCTCTTTTATTTCCTAGTTAATCTGGCTAGAGGCTTACCAGTTTATTGATCATCTCAAAGAACCAGCTTTTGGTTTCATTGCTTTTCTTTCTTGTTCTTCTGTTTTCTATTTCATGGGTTTTCACTTTAATCTTGCGCTGCCGCGCTTCCCAAGCGGCGCACTGTAGCAGTGCGCCACCGGGCCGGCCCTCATTTTGTAGTTTCTTAATGTGGAAGCTGGGTACATTGATTTGAGATCTTTTCTGATAAGTATGGTTAACACTATAAATTTCCACCTAAGTACTGTTTTAGTGGAAGCCTACAAATTCTGCTGTGTCATTTTAATGTTCTCTGTTGCTAATTCTAACATCTGTGTGATTTCTGGGTTGGGTGCGATTGATTATTTTCCTTGTTAAGGGTCATGTCTTCCTGCTTCTTTGTATACCTAATCATCTTTGTTTGGATGCCAGATATTGTTTTACTTTGTTGGATGCTGAATATTTTTGTATACCTACAAATCTTCTTGTGCTTTACTCTGACATCAGTTAAGTTACTTGGAAACAGTTTGATCTTTTAGAGTCATGCTTTTATAATTTTTTTTTAAGGTGGATTTGGAGTTGTGCTTAGTCTAGGGTTAATTCTTCTCTACTTTGAGGCAAGACTTTCTTGAGTATTCTACCAAATGCCCCTGAATTATGAGGTTTTCCAGTCTGACCCTTGGGGATAGGTACTATTCCCAGCCCTATGTGCATTTCAGGTATTGTTCCCTCTAATCTATTCTGGTGATTCTTTCCCTGGCCTTGAATAGTTTGTTCATATGCATGTGCCGATCTGTACTCTGCTGAATACTCAAGGGGGGACTCTTTATGATGTACAGCTTGTCTGTTACTCTGTCCTCTAAACTCTAGCTGCTTTGTTTTCACCAGACTCTCATCTCATTTCCTTAACTCAAGGCATTGGCTGGGGCAGGACCAAGCTATTCGGGAGTACTTCAAAAGATTTGTGGAAAAATAGAATTGAAAGACAAGGCTGATCTTTCCATGAACTTTTTGAAGTCTCATATAATTTTCAGGGCCCAGTGTAAAATGAAATTGTGGGCCAGTTTTTCAAAAATTACTTAGAATTTTAAGGTGGCAACAGCAGAGTATTAAACCAAGCATAGGCCCTTTTGAGCTGCACCTGCACAGGTGCATGCCCATGAAGCCAGGGCATTAGCTGGGCTCCATCTCACATTCCCTTCTCTTCTCTCTGGCCTGGAAACACTCTTCAAGGCAACAAACCGAGACAGTTGTAGGGCTGGTCTCCTTTGTTTCCCATCTCTCAGCGATCACTATCCCTCTGTTCTCCCTTATCCCCTCCCCCCCCTTTTCTTTTTGCCAGATGTCCAGAGTCTTGAAAAGTGTTCTTTCATGTATTTTTGTCTGGATATTTTGTTTGTTTCAGGCAGACAGATAAATCCAGTGCCTTTTAGTCTGTCTTGCCTGGGAGCAGAAGTTATTTTTAGTGTACATTTTAAGGACCTAGTAGTTTCTTTTGTGTCAAACTAGGCTAGGATTCTCCTATTTGGTCTGTTGGTGTGGCACCTTATTTAGAGCTATTTGAAGTAAAATCTCTCTTGTATCATTTGCTGATCTGTTTTCTAACCTTAGTTCCTTGACTAGAGTGTCTTGAAGTGGAAGCACATTACTTGGTAACCTCAACTCATTTTCTGAATTCTACTAGATTTCAAGCAAGTGTTAGCTTCCTGCTTGAAGTCACTCTGCTCTTACTCTTCTCCATGCAGCATTTAAATACAAACCGGTGATGGGTGAGTACAATTCTTTTTCCCCCTTCTGTAAAATACATCCCCTTGCAGTGCAATTTGGTCTGCATTTGTGCAGTAAGGTATTAACAGCCTTTCAGATATGCCCTGCCCCATTAGCAAGAATATACAGTGATACAAAAATGAATTTGTCAGGAGTTTTATGGCTCCATGATCTATCGTACAATATTAATCCTGCTGTAGTGTTATTAAGTCATTTTTCATCTCCCCTCACATTAATGTTGACGTTCTATTACTAGATTTGTTCTTGTCCCCAGATTACAACATAAAGGAAAAAAAATCCTCCCTGCTACAATATTAAAATTAATTGTAAGGTAAGCAGTACCTTGCTTGGTGAAGTAGAATCCTCCTGAAAAAATTGTAATGGGAATTTATTTCTCTGTTTGCTACTTGTTCTTGTACACACACAAAAAAAGCACAATTGGAATATACTTCTGAGTGTACCAGGGAAACATAGTAAGGGAGAGGGGATAAATTTAAAGTACAAGATTTTCTAAAAAGGGAAATAAGAAAACCAGCAGTCTGAGCCTGGGGGAACCACACCTAGCTGGTACTTCAGGCCTAGAAGCTGATAGAAATGGCAGGTGGTGATAGATGCAGTAGAGGAATTTGGGCTGATTTACGATTCTGTTTTGTTTGTAGGAATAACTTGTTTTTTGTATTCTGAGAAATTAGGGGCACTTAAAAAACAAAGAAGCAACAAAAAAACCACAAAACGATGAGGTCAGTACTTACACATAAGGGTAGTACCATAATCAGGGTTCTGGGATAAGAAGAGAGCTGTTATCATTGTTTCAGATAGGGCTAAATGATGCTTTTCTGTCAATGTTCCTTTTTTAAAGTTATCATTTTCATCCACATGGGAGCCAAAATCAGTGTCATGTCTGTGACCTCTGTAATGAGATCTCAGGCAATTGTGGTGATTTTTGGTCATGGTTAGATATGTGCTTTAGAATACTAATGAAGTTTCAATAATTATAAATTTTAAATTTACTTCAAAATATTTATATTTTTGAGGGAAAGAAGCGGAAATACATTCTTATGGTATTTCAGTTTTGTACATAAATATATATAAAATAAAGCATATGTATACATATTTTTTTGATGTGTAACACCAAAATGTATAGCATTTGACTCTGTGTGGTGGGATTATGGTGAAATAATTTTACTTTTAAAATTTTTCTTTGTAGAAAGTCAACATGAGCTGTATAATAAAAATTTAAACAATTATGTACATTTTTGTATTTGTAAATGATATAAGTATAGCAGCCTTCAAGAGAGTGAGTGTAGTGGGTAGGAAGAGGAAAATTGATGTTGAATCTTCTGGTAGGTTGGAAAAATAATCACTGTTAACCATCTCAGTACAATGATCTTCTCTTTCTTTATATGTTAAATCATTTTATGAATAATATGCAGTAGTAAGAATAAAAAGGTAATAAAAAACTTTTAGGAATTTTCATTAGAATTTAAGTGTGGCAAACCTCTTTGTGTAAAGTAAATTTTGACACGCAAACATCAAACAAAATGAAAGAATACCATCACATGTACTTTTAGCAGAATGGCATGGTTTGTGTTCTTGTTTCAAAATATTGCATGACAAAGTCCTTCCTGATAAATGACTAACTGGATGAAAATACCATGTTTTCTTTTAGTCTCTAGAAATAATAGTCTTAGAGTCTAAAGTGCTGCTTTCTGTCTCTTTGCATTCATCTTATTTGTCTAGTAATTATGGATCAACATTCTTTGTTAATTTTCTTCTCTGCATCATGGGCAGAAAACGACAAGCTCTTAATTCTCAATTCTGTTCATAGGAAGCTAAAAGTGGACTACAAAGATGGTTTCTCCAATCTTTTATTTCTTCTTGAAAGATGAGGCAAATACTTTAGACAATGCAGTGAGAAAACTGAAGGATAATGATTTATTTCACTATTGTGTCATCCTTCAGTGTAGGAGATTCCACTTTTTTTTTTTTTTTTTTTTAATTGTAGTCTTTTTAAAAAGCATAGCTGGACATAATTAGTGAGTAATAATAAAATAACTCCCTGGATGATGAATGGCAACATGTTTCAAACTATAAGAAATATAAGATCATTAAGCTTCCCTGATGTGTCTTAGATTTATAAAAATGGATCCAATGGACCAATATGGTAATTGCCAGATAGAGCATGAAATTTCTTTCAGTGACCCTAAGAAAGAATACAATTAGTTAGAACTGCTGAAAAAGAAACTCAAAACTAAAATTGGGTCTGATAAACTAAGGATTAAGAGCTTTTAAGGTAAAACTGTCAGGTGTCCCATTATACATATTAGAAGAAGTGTATTATTGGTGGCAGAGCCATGTGTTGGAATGGAGGTGCAGACGTGCAGTCTTAGCTTCCACATTCCCTCAGGTGGTAACAGAGGGCAAACTAAAAACTTGAACAACAGTCACTCCCTCATGGGTACCTCTTTAGCTGATGGTAGGGCATAGAGATCACACTTCCTGGCAACCTTTACATTATATTTGGATACATAATTTGAACAAAGCAGTGTCATCCCTGATAAACTGCTAAAGGTAAGTTGGCAGAAACTTTTGACTTCGAGTCATTTGTTTAAGACTTCTGTGAAGCCCTGTGGATTTTCTCACCCCTCCATGCAGGTGTCCCAGCATGACTCTAGAGTGAGCTGCTCTTCCAGAGGTTAAGGCAGGGTATAGCTAGGTCCAACTATCCGTCTCAATCAGTGAGCCAGCTGTAGTAACTGTCATTGCATCCCTCTTTTGAGAATATGGAAGCCATGGACTCAGTCTGTAAATTATCAGAGAGTTGCATTGCTGTATGTGTTATGTGTTCACTGTGGCAATTGTACTTTCCTTTTTAACAAAGCCTTAATGTGGAATGTGGAAATTGCCTGAAAAATTAAAAGGGATGTTTTATTCCTAATTGTTCAATTGTATAAGACTTCCAATACTTTATTTCCTTCAGTTTCTAGTAAAGATCTGTAAACTAGGCAGTGAGTATTTATCAAGTATCAGGTATATGTAAGGTACTAGAGGAATATGATTCTCGAGGTAATCCTTTTGTAAAATAAAATTTTAAAAATTTCTTTGTAATGATACTCAATTTAACAAATATTTATATATTAAGAGCGTAGGAACTTATATATTAAGATCAGGGATAGAGAAGTGATAGCTGGAAGATAAACAAATATAACAATCCTGGCCTGAAAAAAATCTTAAAATTTATTTGAAATCCTTATTCTAACAGTTTAATTTTTAAAGTAAATAAATAAAGTTTAGGTTGGTGTTATTAAAATCATCAGTGCCACCAACACAGCAAAGCATAAGCAATTGTGGAAGTAAAAAAGAACAGATAAAGGAGAATTAATAAGGGAAAAAGGTAAATGGGACAGGAGAGGCAAATGTCTGCCAAATTGTGAAGCTATGTGAAATCTGCTTTTTATTCTTCCAGGTCTCTCTTAACACCTGAATTAGTTTGTAATCTCAGATCTATCCATGTCTCACAGGTCTTTATCAAGCACCTACTGTGCTAAAAGCATTGTGCTGATATCCCTAGACCGAAATTGATAACCAGCTTTCTCAGGGCCTTTTGTATTTTAATAAGAAACACAAAAGTAGACATTGTCTGCAGATCTGTTTGATTTTAAAACTAGGGCAGATTTCACATAAATTCTGAATGTTTGACTTCTTACAAAATATAGTTTGTTTGTTTGTTTTAAATTAATCTGTGGCTCTGGTTGGCTGGAGTTGAGTGGATGTTGCCCTTTTAGACTGGCAGGCATCTTTTAGTATGCCAGACTCACTACTCCCTGTTGTCCTGAACCTAGCTCAGTTTATTCACTTGTTACTTGCTCAGTTCCTGTGGACATTTGAGTTTGTGAACTGTGCCCTTAAGTGCTCTGATGGAATTGTCACCTGCTACCTAGGAGAGAATTTAAGTAAATTTGGGGGCAGTGGAAGTGGTTGGATGTCATTATAGGCACCAGAAATTATGTTTAGTAAGCTACTGCCAGTACCTTTTGTGCGTAAGAAATACCTTTTTTGGGGCCGAGCCCATGGCGCACTTGGGAGAGTGTGGCGCTGGAAGTGCAGCAGCGCTCCCGCCGTGGGTTCGGATCCTGTATAGGGATGACCGGTGCGCTCACAGTGCTCACTGGCTGAGCACAGTGCGGCCGGTCTCAAAAAGGACAAAAAACCCACAAAAAACAAAAAAAGAAATATCTTCTTTGGGGAGTGAAGAAATAACTTCACCAAATGACATACAGTGGCTAGCCCTCAGTCATAGGTTTCTTATCCTTATTTAGTGGATAAAAATAAGTGTTTTAATTAGTGAAAATTCCTGAATCCCCTTTCTGTCCAGCTTTATGTTGACCTGACTTTTCTGGGGTGGGGGTTGGGGCATTTTGGCAGATCATTTATTTACTCTTCTCTCTCCATCCAAGAAAGTTTAATCATTAGAGCAAAGGATGGATCTCTGAAGAAAGCAGGAATGTTATATTATTTAACTATTCGTACTTAACCAGGAGGGAGGATATTTTTTCCTCATTTCCTTTAGTATATAATGGCTAAAAGCAAACTTTGTTTCATATTCATCATTTTATTAAGAACCCTAACTAAGTCATAACTATGTCAGCAAAATTTTTTTTAGAATGTTTACTAAATGTTCCAGGCACAGGGGCTAACAAAGATAAATATGACATGGTCTCATTTAGATAGCCTGTAATTTATCAGTTTTAAAACTTGTATTTCCTGAGTGTAAGGCAGTGATTTATCTCTGAGAATCTGTGGGCTTGAAAACATTCAAGAACATTTAGGCTGGATTGGGACTTTACTTTGAATCAGATTGTGGTACCTGCTGTGAAGTTTGAAATTTAACCCCAGTTCTAGGATACATTGTAAATACTCAGAACAAAGGAGAGGAGTCATAAGTGAGTAGCCAGTAGATCTCCAAGAATAAGAGAAATTTATTTCTGTGATGTGAGTGAGAGGTTGCAGGTGGTGATGGAAGTTTCTAGATTTTGAAAACATGGTTCAGAGTTGTGAATTTGCTCTAGAAGTCCTCCCAGTAACAGTATCTACAATCTTTCCAATTGGTGACTGTTGCCAGAAAAGTTTACAGTCAAATGGGAAGTGAGTAGAAAAAATAGAAATCATTCTATAGAAATTTAAAAATAAGATCCTGGAGTGCATTCTTTTGATAAAGATGTGTTTGTGGGTAATAGGACTATAAACGTAAACCAGTAAACCTAAAAAAAATAGTGAGCATCTCAGTAAAGTAATTGTCCAGTTTCAAATGGTAATTCCAAGTCACCTGTAGAATCTTTGTAAACTCTAAACACCTTGGCCCTGCCCCAGACTTAATGGAATCTAAATCTTAACCCCTGTGTAAGCACTACTGTTCTGACACAGAACTTCTGAGACCATTTGGAGCACTTTGTTGTGTCACTATGGAGAGGAGAGGGAGCAAGAACCAAATAGTTAGGTGACATTCTGACTCTTCTCACTGGAAGACAGGCATAGTTGTAAAGGCTCTGGGTAATGATTTGTTTGGTCTCAACTGCCCTTTCTTTAAAAAGGAGTATTCTTACTGTTGGATATGCCTTCAAAATGAAACATCCTCTTTAAAATAGTCTTTTAGTTATTTTCTGGGAAGAAATTGAGTTTCTCATGTGAGTCTAGTCTGCCTTACTTGCATATTCTTACTCTTGTAGAACATGTTTTGAAAATTACTAGTTATTAAGGTTGTTGGAGTTGGAAGAAAATAGTATATAAGTTAAATTCTTTTTTTTTTTTTTTTGTCTTTTTGTCTTTTTCCGTGTCCGGCAACGGATCGCAAC
>NW_007727126.1:215041-221734 GCF_000696425.1 Galeopterus variegatus | reverse complement strand
CCGTGGCCGGCAACGGGTTGCACCCCACAGTGTTGCCCCCGTCCCGGCCCGGGGACCGGCAACGGGATTGCAACCCTCGGCATTGCTCCCGCGCCTCGCTCAGCCAGTGAGCGGGAACCGGTCTGTATGTGGGATCCGAACCCTCGGGTGGGAGCGCCGCCGCGCTTCCCAAGTGGCGCACTATCCAGTGCGCCACTGGGCCGGCCCTATAAGTTAAATTCTTTTGTAAAAGTTTTTAATGCTACATCAGGAGAACATATTAATTTTGCCAGTAAATAGAAAAAACTGGAAGCAAAGTTCCCCTGGTAACGTTATCCTTGCCCCCATACAGCCGCATTATTACCCCATTGGCCTATGTTTCTGATAACCATAGAAGCAACATAGGATTCTTTCTGTATTACTGGATATGAACTTTAATGCTCCTTTTCCAGTAAACTAAATATGTGGTCTCAAATATGTATCTGCAGTTTGACCTTTATGCTTTTTGTTCCTGCCAAACTTTGTCCTTGTTATGGTATCTCCCTACATCTGTTGCAAACTCTTCCCAGTTCCTGCCCCTTGCCAGAAATGTTACTTCTCTGAAATATGTTTATTTTGTTTTCTTTGTCTCTCTGTTCCTGACAATCTGCATTATTTTCCCTCATGTAATTCAAGCTGTTCGTTTTCTCTCAATACAGTTTCTAAGTCTGTTTTTTAGGTTGTCATTTTGTGAAATTAAAATATACTACTTCCTAAATGCTTTTCTCAGCTCCATGTCTCCTTTGAAGTCATTCCTCATTCAGAGTTAAAACAAATATTTAACATCGATTTGTCTTCATAGTCCTTCTAACTCCTCTTGTTCCTCTTACTCATTTAAGGACGTGGCCTTAGCAGATTGTTAGCTGCTTCTTTCCCTCCCTCCAGCATTTATTATCTGCTCTGTGGTGGGGACTCTCAGGCTCCAGAAATAAAGCAGTGAGCAGCATCCTGAGCGGTGTGCTTGTTAGCATGCTTTAAAAGTATTGTTCATTCCACAAATATTTAGCTGAACACCTAATGTATACCAGGCACTATCCTAGCACTGAAAATATAGCTGAAAATTAAATTGTCAAAGTCTCTACCTTCCAGGACCTTATATGCTTATGGGAGGAGAGATAAACAAGTAAATATATAATATATAAATATGTGGCACATCAGATGGTAATGAGTGCAGTGGAGAAAAATAAAGCATAGTTAAAGGGAGAGGGAGCACTAGGGAAGAGGGAGTGTGTGAATATGTCAGTTTCCTATTTTATATAGGGAGGCCAGTAGCTATTTTAATTTAGGCCGTTATAACAAAAATACCATATATTGGGTGGCTTAAGCGAAAATGTATTCCTTACAGTACTGAAGGCTGGTAAGTCCAAGATCAAGGCTAGTTTGATTATTGGTGAGGCTCCTCTTCCTGGTTTGCAGACGCCCTCTCATAGGAGACAGAGATCATCTGTCTTATCTCTTTTTATGAGGATACTAATCCCATTCATGAGGGTTTCACCCTAATGACCTAATTATCCCCAAAAAGGTCCCACCTGCTAATACTGGAGATTAGGGCTTTAACATATGGAATTTTGGGGACATGCAAACATTCAGTCCATAGCAATAGGTAAAGATCAAGCCATGTGACTATCTGGGGGAAGAGTGTCAGGCAAAGGGGACAGCAAGTACAGAGGCCCTGAGACTGGAGAGTGCTCCAAGATGTGTTCCAGGGAAAGCAAAGAACTGTTGGTTGGTGTAGAAAGAAAGATCAGACACTGGTAAGAGATGGGGTCAGAAGTAACAAGAGGCTTGGGGTCATTCAGGCTCTTGTAGACCTTTGTAAGAACTTTAGCTTTTTTAAAATTGCTGGTTGGTACAGGAATTGAACCCCAGACCTTGGTGTTATCAGCTTTACACTCTAAACAACTGAGCTAGAAGGCCAGCTCAGAACTTTAGCTTTTATTCTGGGTGAGATGGAAAGTCATTGTAGGGTTTGTTTGATCGCATCAAAGGACTGATGTGATCAGACTTAATTTTAAAAGGGTTACTTGGATTGCTATATGGGGGCAAAGGAGGATGCAGAAAGACCATTTAAGAGATTATTGCAATAATTGAAGTTTGAGATCATGATGGTGTGGACTAGGGCTATGGAGTTGGGAGGAATGGTTAGGATTTGAGATATATGTTGAAGGTGGCCCCAAGAGGATTTGATTGATGGGATGAGAAAAAGAACAATCAGGGATGACTCCAAGATTTTTGACCTAAGCAACAGTAATTATGGAAATGCCTTTTACTGAGTTGAAGAAGGGCTGCCAGAGAAGCAGTTTTGGTGGGGAAATGAGGAACTGGATTTTGGACATGTTAAATTTGAGATGCTTATTAGATTGGAGAAAATCGCCTAAAACTGTTTGATGATCTTTTTTGGGGGGAGTTAGCTATTTGCTAGGTTAAAAAACCATACAAAAACCCAGTGATCACTGCAATACTGTAGACAGGGATCATTTCTGTGTATATCCTCTTTTATTTTATGCAGCAGCCATTGTTTAGACATAACCATGAGTTTAACCTTTTCTTTGCTTACAACTTTCTTACAAGGTCTCACATCTTCCTATTGTTGAGGTTCAGTTTTTTGCTGGAGAACATCCTCTGGTATTGTTATCAGAAAGATCTAAGTGGTAAACTTGAGAGCCTCCATATTTGGAAGTATCAATGTTTTGCTCTTTGGTGAGAATGCTATTTGAGTATAAAGGTCTAAATTCAAAATTATTTTCCCTCAAAGACTTTGTTCTAAAAGGCGAAGCAGAAGAAAATGGGAGGGGGATCAAAGTAATAATGAAAGTAAATTTCCAGTGTTAAAGACAGAAATCTTCAAAGTCAGTGGACCCACCCCAAATAATATGCAAGGTAAGTGAGGTATAAGACCTCATCATACAGGATACCACCTGATTAAATTTTATAACGTAACAGATTTTTTAAAGAAAGTTTCCAAAAGAAACTACACACTGGGTTCCCCACATAAGGAGAATCTGAAGAATCATAGTTAACACATCGGATGCTATGAATCAATGAACGGATACTGTCAAAGCATTATATGAAGTGTCAGGGTCAGAGAGTAAAGTTTTAGATGGGGTGACCAGGGAAGGCCTTTTAAATAAAAATCTGAAGGATGTAAGGGAGCTAGCCCTGTAGATATCTAGAAGATGAGCATTCCGGACAGAGGGAATGCTGGTGCAGAGATCCAGAAGCAGAAGTGTTCTTGATGTTTAAGAGCAGTGAGGAGGCCAGTATGACTGCAGAGGGGAGAGAGAGGAGTGACAGGAGATGAGGCCAGGGGTAAGAAGGCGCCCATCATGGAAGGGCTTGTGGATCACGCTAAAGACTTCAGCCTTTACTAAATGAGGTGAAAATTTATTGAAGGGTTTTGAGCAAACTGGTGATGTGATCTGATTTACATTTTAGCAGCTAGAATGATTCTTTTGTGTTAGATGATTGGGGGACAAGGGCAAGAGCGTTTGAGAGGTTACTGTAGTAATCCAGGGGAGAGTTCACAATGGCTTGGATTGGACTGATGACAGCGAGGGTGATGAAAAGTAGTTGAATTCTGAATATTTTTTGAAGCTGCAGGATTTGCTGGCAGATCAGATGTGGGAGAGGGGGCAAAGGGGAGAGAGAAACAGAGAGACAAATATCACATCAAGTGTGATATTGAAATTTTTGAATTGAGCAATTCCTGAGTAGAATTACTATAAACTGAATTGCAGAAAGGTCTCATTTTAATTTTTGTTTCTCTTACTGTAAGTGAAATTGAGCATTTACCCTTATGTGACCCATCTGTTTTAATTAATTAATTTGAGGAGGCATTTTTTTTCTCTCGGGTGGTTCTTTTTCTTTTGATATGTAGGAATTATTTTTATAAATTAAGAAATTAGTCCTTTGTGATATTCATTGCAAATATTATCTCACCCTTTTGGTTTGGTTTTGTTTGAAACCTTGTTTGTAATGTTTTCGTGCAATTCAGGGTTTTTGTTCTTTTTCTATATTATTGTATTTATCAGTCTTTTATAGTGCCAAGGTTTGTTTCATACTTAGGCCTTTACCCTAACATTGTTAAAAAACTAAGTATTTTTTACTAGTACTTCTGTGATTTTATTTGCACTCAAATCTATAATCCATTTGGATGATAAATTAAATGAATTGCTGCTCTGGATGATGGACTAATTGAGGCATACTCTGGAAAATCAGGATGCAACTGCAGAGCCTCAATGCTCACCAGATCTGGGGCTTAGACCAGGTCTCTTGAAGAGCTTCAACAAAGGGGTAGAGTAACAGGGAGTAGACTGTTCTCAGGCTTCTTATATTTATCCTCCTTTGGGAGGATTTGACTGGATGTCACCGGTATAGCTGAGGGCAGTGGTTCTCAAATTTTAGGGCTGAATCAGCATTCTCTAGAGGGCTCGTTAAAATATAGACTGCTAACTAAGCCCCACCTCCAGAGTTAGATTCTCTAGGTCTGGTGTAGAGCCTGAGAATTGTCATTTTTAACAAGTTCCCAGGTTATATCTCAAAGTGTAGTCCTGGACAACACTTTGAGAACTACTTGCCTAGGGGTTCTGGACTTAAACTCTGGAATCAGAAGGTTTGAGTTCAGATCCCTATTCTGGTATTTACTAGCTCTGTGATTTGAGGTCCTTTTTGTGTGTGTGTCCCTCCCTCCCCCAACAAGCCACAGTTTCCTTTCCTAGAACCCAGGATATGTATTTGTTAGAGCTACTGTGAGGACTAAAAGCAATACTGTATTTGAAATGGTTAGCACATCTCTGAGTCTTGGTAAATGCTCCGAGTAAATATAAGTCGCTGCTGCTTTTATTGAACTCTGTTTTTGGTCAGAGTGTCTATCTAACCCAATGCTAGCCAATAAAAATATAATATGAACAGCATATACTTTTAAAGCAACAACAAAACAAGGTGAAATTAGCTTTAATAATTTTAACCAATATATATGAAATATTATTTGTATATATAATCAATATAAAGATATTGAGTTTTTTGTTTTGGTGTCCAGTACATGGATTGAAAATTGAGTTCTTTATATTCTTTTCTTCATACTACGTCTTTTACTTTATTGTATATTTTACACTTTTAGCACATCTCAATTCAGATTAGTCAAATTTCAATTGCTTAATAGCCACATGTGGCTGGTAACAACTGTTTTAGACAGTGCCAGTCTAAACAGCACTTTTTCTCAACGTGTCCTTTTGGCCATCTCTGTTATATCTAGCCTTGCTTCAGGTACTGATTCTTGGTCTAATTAGTTATAGACGTGGAAGTATCCTTGTTTTACTTAATGTGGAAAGAATGACCCTGGTCATAGCAGGCATCTTTGAGCTGATTTATAGGCTTTTTCTATTTCTTAAAAGTTCAGTCAGGTACAGAAGTTTGTATTCCTGGGAGTTAGCTTCTACCAAGGATATTGTGCCACTTATAACCTAATGTCCTCTAAAAGTTCTCGTGTAAGTACTGCAGGCTTGAGTATTTCCCACTGGAAGAGGGGCTCTGGAACTCCCCAATGTATAAGGAATAGCCCTGCCTGATCATGTGTGATATTGTTGGTTTCCACAACTTGGCCTCTTGACTCATTGGACAGGCGTTTTCCTTCTGTGTGTCTTTGGAGACTCTCTTGTGAAGGAGAATCCCCTTAGGACTTGTGATTATTTTTTGATAGAGTAAATATGCTTTTCAAACAGCCAGTGAACCATTTTCTTTTCTAGGATTTTGCTTTGGTGTAATATGTGTGTCTTTATTGCAATGTTACAATTTTAAATAGGGAAAAAGTTTCACATGCCCCTGTTTTGCTGGACAGTAGAGTATCTTAAAGGTGTGTGGTGTGCTTTTGTCTTTGGTAAGTATTCATTTAGCAAATATTTGAGTAACCACTATGTGCCTGACACAGTTTCCTTATTCCTTATAGGTCCTCTTTTGGTGTTTTCATGTTTTTCAGAGATTGTTGTAAGCAACTTAATGAAATCCCACCAGAAAGAAGATATCTGGTTACTAAACTTTTTATATTCATTCAGCATTCTTTTTGCACTTATTGGAAGATAAACATATGAAATGGTGATAAATCATGTTTAATAACCTCCTTAAACTTATAAATGAGCAATATGATTTGCATTTTTTGAAAATATTTTACTACTCTTGCTGACTGATTTTCTTTAAATTGATTGGGGTGTTTCTTTTAAGTTATGCAGTAAGGTTTGGGAACTATATTGTTTCTTAGACTAGGCTTTTAAATTCACTCATCCTTGAAGTGCTCTCTTTTGTATTTGTATTTCTAGGCAATATTTCCTATGCTTAGAAAAAAAAGGGAATTTTATATCTGTTCTGCTCATCATGTATCAGCATTTAATATCATCTTTTGCTGCTGAGAGAAAGGTTATGATGATGTGGGTGGTGTTTGGGGATAGAAGCAAAGCAGAGTACTTGTAGGTAGATGAAAAGAGTGGAGCTCCCACAACCATTCTTACTCCCTCCGAAGTCTATAGTTTAAAAAGGTTCAGACCTGCAGAAAAGTTAAAATACTTGAACAACAAATACCTGTATACCCTTCACTTAGTTTGATCAGTTATTATCATTTTGACACATACTTTCCTTTTCCTCCGTTTTTTTTTTTTTTTTTCTGCCTTTTTGCCAATTGCAGAC